>NW_004955481.1:8818866-8969088 GCF_000276665.1 Chinchilla lanigera
TGATATTGGGCTGTTCAGGAATTTGATATCTTCCTGACTCAACCTTGGTAGTTCATACATATCTAGGAATCTGTCCATTTCTTCTGAGTTTTCTTGTTCCTATACTTTTAAAGAAACATTACAGCCTAAAAATGCAGAGACACTAACTGAACAATTAAAGAAGGTATTTCAAAAGCCCATGAATCCTTTCTTTTGCACCATCCTGTTGTAACCACTAGTCAAATCTGGTGTTTATAATCTCCCATGGGTAGTTTAGTAAACACTTAGTACACCAATGCATACCTATAAACAATACATACTGTATTTCTATATACGTGCTTTCAAACTTTATATGATTCCATGTTGTATATCTCTCACAGACTGCTTCCTTCAGGAAAACATTTTATTATGAACAAGTTCAAGTATAACCAAGGAAACAGAATAGTATAATAAATTCCCATGAATCTATCAACCAGCCCCCCAAATTGTGGGCATTCAACTATTCTTGATTCAGCTATTACCAGCACCACACTTCTCCCACATTGTTCAATAATCATAGTTTATAACTGTATATTTAAGTAGATGTTGCACCATTTAAATGCATAAATCTCAATGAAATTTTAAAAAAATGTGATACATCCATCATATATTCATTCCTACTTATACAAAGGTATAGAACATGTACTCTTACAAAAATTTTCTCCTTTGCCAAATGTGGTCTTCCGTCTGTAACCCTCACAGTCCTTAGAATGACATTGTTTGGGCCTCTCCATCTCAGGTTATGTTCTCCTCTTTTTTTTTTTTTTTTTCCTGTACTGGGAATTGAGCTCACGAGCTTGTGCTTGCCAGGAAGGCGCTGTGCCGCTGAGCTAAATCCCCAGCCCCTGTTTTCCTCTTCTATATCTTCGGATAAATGTAATTATGCAGTCCATAGTTATTTGTGTCACTTTTAGGGGCAAGGTTCAGTGTTCTAATTTAGGTCCATCCATGTTGTTCCAGGTATCAATAGACGATACCTTTCTACAGTTAAGTAATATTATATTGTATGAATCCAGCAGATCTCACTTATTCATTTGGGCTGGTTCCAGTTCTTGACTATTGTGAATAAAGTTGCTATGAACATTTTTATTTAGTACTTATTGTGCCCATTTTTTTTTACAATGTTCTTAAATAAAGGAGTACAATTTCTAGAATTAATAATAGGAGTATTTTAACATTATGTGAAATTTACTAGGCAGCTCTTCAAGGGAGTGGTGCCATTTTGCATATTCTGCAGTGATGTGTGGGTATTTCAGGTGCTCCTCACCAACAATTGCTAAGAAGTGGTATTTCATTGTTGAAGACTTTTGCCCTTCTGTATTAAGTTCTCATTTATGATTGAGTTAGAAGGGTTCCTTAAATGTTCTGAATAAAATCGCCTTGTCAGAAATATGTTTTCTAAATATCTTCTCCAAGTCAGTCTGTTTTTTTTTTTTTTTTTTTTTTTTAATAATGATACCCTGGTTTTGGCTAGAGATTTTACTCACTTTAATTTTTGTAAAATCTAATTTATCATCTTTTAATTTTATTGCTAATGTTTCTAAATTTTGTTTTAGAAATCTTTACTTGTTTTGTGAAGAAACCTTCTTACTGTTTTCTTCTACAAGCTTTATGATTTTCAGCTTTATTTAGATTTAAAATATACATCTAATTAAATGTGGTATGGTGTGAGGTCAGGGATTGGGTTTTCCCTCCACAAAGATAAGCTTCTATCTGAAGAAAAGTTTTCGAAAAGCCTTTCTCTTTTGAATGATTTTGCTATTTTTATCAAAAATTAATTTGTCATCAACCTGTGCAACTACTTATATGCTCGCTCATTTGCTACCTTGATTGGTGTGTGTGTCCTTATGCCAATAGCAAACTGTCTTCATTAGTGTAACTTTACATTAAGGCTTGAAGTCAAGTAGTTTGAGTTCTTTTCCAAGATTGTTTGGGGTATTCTTGGTCATTTAAATTTTCATGCAAATCTTAGAATTATCTATTTCTATTTTTAAAAAGTCTTTTGCAATTTTGATTAGAATTATACTGAATTATGCATCACTGTGTAAAATTTAACATTTTTACAATATTGAATTTTTCCAACACAAATGTATTATATGTCTACTTATTTAGGACTTTAAAATTTTTCTCAGCAATATCTTAGTTTCCAATATAGAGGATTTGCATATATTTTGTTAAATTTATCACTAAATACTTTATATTTTTATGACAGTGTGAGCAAAATTTTAATTTTATTTTTCATCATTTTTTACCAACATATGAAAATACAATTTATTTTCTATCATAAGATATTGATAAATTACTTACATGATTCTAGGAGCTTTGTTTGTTCATTACTTAGGATTTTGTTATAAAATATTATACTCTCTATGAATTTGAATTAACTAAAATATTTTGTAATATTAATATTTTATAATATTATTTTGTTAGTATATTTTAATTTTTAATAATTATCAATTAATCATAAATTAATTAAATTCATTCTTTAAATTTGTATGCTTTTAATTTTTCTTGCCTTATTAAACAGGCTAGAGTCTTAAACAATACTAAATAAAAGATTTCACATTCTGGCTTTTTTGTGACCTTAGAGGTAAAGCATTCAGTATTTCACAATTAAGTATTAGCTATAAGGATTTTGCAGGTGCCCTTTTATAGACCGAGGATCTTTATTTGATAGAAGATGTCTATTGTAGTTGACTGAGAATACCTATCATTTAACAACATAAATTGTTAAATGCCTTTTTTCCTTTTTTTTAGGGTGATCATATAGTTCTTCTACTTTTGTATATTAGTTACATAGATTACATTATTCTTTGCTGAGCCAAACTTGTATTGATGGGAAAAACTTTTAATTGGTGATGATATTGTATACTTTTTATTTACTTCTAAAAGCTTATAAATATTTAAGGAGCTGTATTTGTGTTAGTGAGGAATATTTTCTTATAATGTCTTGGTCATGATTTGATATCAAGTGTCAACTCATAAAATAGGTTAAGGCATAGTTCTTCTTTTCTGCTATACGCTGGCAAAGTTTGCAAAACAAGGTCATATATGTTCCTTAAATGTTTGACAGAATTCACCTAGTAGACCATTAAGACTAGAGTTATATTGTCAGAATGTTTTGATTGAAAGTCTAACTTCATTCATTGATACAGTGCAATTCAGAATTTTCATAGCATATAGTGTTAGTTTTTGGTTTGGGAGCAGTTGGTCAGTAGAGTATTCCAAGGAAGGTACTCATTTTGATCTGCATGACAGAATTTATGGGCACAATGTTTTTCATAAAGTTTCCTTGTTATCTTTTAAAAGCTATATGATTTATAGTGATACTTCTTAATTCCTGTTATCATATTACAAGTAATTTGTGTTCTCTCTGTTTTTGTTGTTATTTGTTTAGCTAGAAGTTTATCACATTTATTAAACCTCTTTTAATTTGTTTCTTTCCTTATTTTTCTAGTTTCTAAAGACAGTTTTTGCTCTTTTTTTGTTATTTCCTTGCATGGTCTTAGTTTAGTTTTAATTTGCTTGTTTTTCTTTCCTACTTCTATGATAGAAAATTATATTATTAATTTTAAACCTCTTTTCCCAATTTCAACATTCCAATGTAACATATTTTCACCTCTGAGAACTGATTTAGTTTATTTTCTCATCTTTTTACTTAGTTGTTAATTAGAGGTTTAAAAATCAATCATGACAAATTACAAAAATAAAATAATGCAAAGAACACTCAAAATTCTTTGTAGTGATACACTTTTGCTGATATTTCTTTCCAACTGATTGAATATTCTGTGGGTGTGTGTTTTCTGAAACATCTGATGGTGATTTACATATATTATGGACCTTTACCGTTAAACACATCAATGTGTGTTTCAGAAGTAGGAATTTTTTTTTTTGTTTTTTGTTTTTTGTTTTTGTTTTTCTTCCAGTACCAGGAATTGAACTCACAACCTTATGCTTGCCAGGCAGGTGCTGTGCTGCTGAGCTAAATCCCCAGCCCCCAGAAGTAGGAATATTTTTATGGGAGAACTGCAATTCTAAAATTCACACATTTATATTTATGCTATACTTTTATCTAATATAGTCAAATTTTATTAGTTAATCCAGTAATATGCCCTACAACATCTTTCTCTCCTATGGCACAAGATTCTGTTTAGTTGTCAAGTACTTTCACTTTTCAGTTATCTAAAATGTTACAGCCTGTCCTCCTTTGGTATGACAATAGCATTTTGAAGAGTATTACCTTTCTATCACTTCATAGAAGTTATCTTGCATTTTCTAATGTTTGTTTGTGACTAGATTCAAGTCACACTCTCTATTAGATTATCAATCTGGAGATACCCAAAGTCTACCTGACATCATTGGTGATAATAATTTAATCATTTGAACAGTATTTTTGGCATACAGTTACTGATTTTTGAAATTTTTCTACTAATAATTAGTGTGTGTGAGAGAGTTAAAATCATGCAAATAGCTTTCTTTTAGGAAAATCCATCCCTCCTACATTTAGTATCAACTTATCATTCTTGCTTGACTCATATTTTCCATGAAGACTGCAAAATGACATCCAAACTCTGCTCTATCATTGATCCATCCATCTATCTATCTATCATCTATCTATCTATCTATCTATCATCTATCTATCTATCTATCTATCATCTATCTATCCATCTATCTATCTATCTATCTGTCATCTATCTATCCATCTAAGTTTATGTATTGAATGTATTATGAGCATTGTTTCATCATTCCCTGTTTTTCTATGGTTTATCATTCATTACTGTCCTAAATTATTTTAGTACTCAAGTTGTCTCACATTTGGTCATTTGGAACTTTTTATAGCTGGCTCCCGTGGCTTTGTGACACTTTCCCACCATTATTTTAGCATTTCCTTCTTTCCTTGTACAACAAGAAAATATTCTAGTCTCATCTTTTACTTACCTAGCTCCAGTTCTGGGATGAACTAGTTTTCTGAAAACTCTTAGTTTCTAAGTGAGGAATGATAATAAAGAAAAAAATATGGGTTCCAATTGTACTTATTATTCTTAGAGTATATTTGCATACTTGCCTCTTTCAACTGAGCTAGGAAATGTGTGCGTGTATTTATCCATATACATGCATATGCTCACATACATGAATACACACTAACCTACAAATGCATGAATGCATGAATACTTAACTATACATACAAACACACAGACATTTATTTAACCATAGTTTAGAAGTATCTCAAATTCCAATCTATTCTCCATAGGACACTTGCTTAGCTTGCACCATTCCACATTATAGACTTGCTTCTCTTCTTTATAATGAGAATCTTGGCCCTCAATATCAATACATTTACTCCTTTTGTTCAGTTTTACAATGCATATAAAACAGGTTCAGAATTGCTTCTGTCACACCACTATTATAAACACACCTCCTAAAAGGAGCTCAATAATTATTTTTAGTTCTCCACCACAACTCTATTTTGCCCAAAACTAGAGGTCATGACATATTGTGTTCAAAGATATTTGGAATCGTTCTTTCCAAACAGGTATGGTATTAATCTGAAATAAAATTAGGTTCATTTGTCAGTTTTCCTTTTGGCTTTAAGGTTCTCTTTCTTTTGCATTATTTTGCTTTAATTTCATTGTATTAGTAGTAGTTTCCGAAAGTCAAACATTTGAAAAGACATAATCAGAAAGTGTTACTCCTTCCCATGCATTTCCATTCTATTCCTTCTACTCTCACAAACATACCATGTACATGTTGAATTTCACTGCTTTTTAAAAAATTTATTCTTAAAATGTTTCTTTCCATAATGATAAAGAAGTAAAAGGATGTTTCCACACTTGCCATTTTTCTTTTATATATATGCTTATTTGCACTTTGTCTTTTTCTTTTGTCACTATTTCTTTGAAATTGCTTTACAATCATTTACAAAAATCTTCCTCATTTATTTCCAACAACTGAATAACAGTTTATTAAGCGAATGTGCCATAGCTTTATAAACCAATGTTCTCTGCTTGAACTTTTAGGCAATTTCAATTCTTTTTTAGTAGATTTTAGTGATGTTAGAAGAAACGTCCTGATTTTCCAGGTACTCTTAGAAATGCCTTTTTTTGGGTACCAGGAATTGAATTCAGGACCTTGCATTTGCCAAGCAGGTGCTGATATGCTGAGCTATATCACAGTGAAATGCCTTCTATAACTTGTGTATGGTAGTTACCATAATTGTCAGCTTGATTGAATTAAGAAACTCCTGGAGAGGTGACTGATGTGAAGGCACTAACTTTATCAAAAGTGAATTCATTGATAAGTTCATAGCTGAAAAGACTGTTAAAAGGTGGGTCCAGCTGTATGGAGTGAGTCGTGAGAGCATGATTTGAGTGACTGTAATGGGTCCCTGGCCTCCTCTTCTCTGCTCTTTCTAACCAGTACTGCTTCCCAGTCTCCGTGAGTTGAGCAGCTTTCCTCAACCACCTTCTTCCACCATGACGTTTTTTCCCTGGAGTCAGCCAATAGCCATGAACTGAAACCTCTGAAACCACGAGCAAAAATAAACTTTTCTCCCTTTTAAATTGTGTACATCAGGGTTGTTTTTTTTTTTTTTTTTTTTTTTGTCCCAGCAAGCAGCAAGTTGATTAATTCATGGTGATATATTAAACCATCTTTATTATTTAGCTTGAAATATTCTATAATTTTCCTTGTGGTCTTTTATTGTACCTACAATTTATTTAGAAATACACAGCCTAATTTTCAAATCTATATTTTTATTGATGTCCAAGTTAATAATGCCATCATTAGAAAACATAGCTGATAGGGCTTTAAACTTCCAAAATGTGTCCCAACTTGTTTTCTGGCATTTGTGTTACATGGTGTATCTTGGTGAACACCCCATGTACACCTGAAAGCATTGTGGGGTGTGTGTGTGTGTGTGTGTGTGTGTGTGTGTGTGTGTGTGTGATGAGTGGGATGCTACTTTTAAAATTTACATTTTGATTTGAAATTTTCAGAACCACCCTGGGATAAATGTACCATTCAAAGTAAATCACTTGCAATGTACTCCTTGTTCCCAATCTTTTTTAAGTAAAATCAAAACAAAGTAAATGAAAATCGAGAGCAACCTTGAAGAGACACCCTGAGAAGACAGTCCCCAGTCTTGCCCATTTTATGAACAAATGAACAGGACATCAAGTCATCCTCAGCAAGTACTTCTTTCTTGCTCGCTGGCTCTTCTCTAAGAAAATCCCCAGATTAGCACAGGACCCAGAGCATTGTCCCAAGCCATACCCAGAAACAATTCTAGAAAAAAACACATTCTCAAGTTGCCCTGGGAAACATGGCTCCCCCCTGCCTGTGCTCTGGTTGTCCACTCCCCACTTCCTATTCCTCTGGCTTCTCTCTGCTTTCTCTGCCTCAGGATTGCTCATTAGCCTGGGATTAGCAGCTGTGTCAGCAGTGGACAAGATGAAGCCCTGCAGCTCTGGGCTGTAGCTGCCGAGATCTGGCTGGGGAGGGAGGGCTCAGCTGCCCGAGTGCCAGGCATATGTCAAATCCAATTTGGGAGAGGATCTTGTTAAGCCTCATTATCAGATGACAAGTCATCCTTTTTTAAAAAATCGTGAGTTAAGAAGGTTTTGCAATGTCTACCAGGCACCCATGTTCAGGTCAGATAATGTTGCCTGTCAAGAAGAGATCTTTTATACGCCGTCAGTCACTGGGTTCAAGGGGATTTGATTAGTCATATAGGGCTTATATGTAAGCCTCCCTGGCCACCCATCAGTCTCTGCCTTTCAAAAGCTTTGTGACTCATTTTTGTGACCACATAGTCCAGCGTCTTCCTAAGTAAATAACACAGGGCTTATTTTTATTCCTATCTTGTAACCATTTCAAATGATAGATATGAGAAAAACAAAAAATATATTGCTTGGGAACTTGTGGCAATGTAGTGCTCTTTGCACATTGCTGGTGACATCCCAAGTTATTCTAACCCCTTTGACTCATATTTTGGGCTTTTCAATCCTTTTAGTTTCATCTGTCCATGGTATGCGCTCTAGTCGGCATCCTACTACGTGGCTGGCGTTCCCTGGGTGTCTTGGTTATTTTTCTCTCATTGCTGGGACAAAATACCTGACACCCAAAATTAAGGAAGGAAAGGTTTATTTAGCTTACAGTTTGTGGAGGTTTCAGTCCATACTTGGCAGGTTACAAGACAGAGTGGCACATGGCAGAGGGCTAGAGCTCATGGTGGCAGAACACAGCAAAAGCAACAAGCACACAGGGAGGAATGGCGGCAAGCAGCCTCCTCCTCTCCCTTACATATGCAAAATTATCTACCCCAAGGCGGGTGTAGCTCTCACACCCATAATCAATCAAACTCTAAAAGCCTGCCCCATGACTGCATGAGGCTTTGGGGGGACACACAGACACAAACCATAACACTGGGAAAGCCTGGTCTCACTGATGTAGTGGAAGGGGCCAGTCACCTGGATCCCTCCTTGGGGCGGTTGCCAAGTCATGGATTCTCCCCAGGTTGTTTACTGGGTCCCCTATTCTAACTTTTTTTAAAACAAATTTTGCAGTAGGTATTGACCTCACAAAATATGTATACATCAACACTGGACTTATTACATGTCTAACATATCTACTTTTTGGCCTATGACCCAAAGAGCTACTAATTCTACCTATCAAGCCTTTGATGCATATTCTTTTTTTCTTTTTTTTTTTTTAATTTATTTTTTTTGGTTTTTCTTCGGTACCAGGAACCAAACTCATGACCTTGCACTTGCCAGGTAGGCGCTTTGCCGCTGAGCTAAATCCCCAGCCCCTTGATGCATATTCTTTTTCTCCTTTTTATAGATGAAAAATTGAAACTACAACAATGGCTAGGTGACTGTTGTGATTTGGATTTAAAATGTTCCCCAAAGAAAAAAATGTATAAATAAATAAAATGTTCCCCAAAAGCTTCATGTATTCAGAGATGGGGCTTTTGAAATGTGGTTGGATCCTGAGGATTCTATAATTCACTAATAAATCCAAATTTCAAATAGCATTATGGAAAATAAGCCCGAATAACATTATCAAGAGATGACAGAAACAGAAGGTGGCTCCTCGCTGAAGGAAGCGTGTTATGGGGACCTGACTATGGGTACTATAACTTCCTCTCTGGCTTTTTCTCCCCTTCCTGTTTCCTGGGTCCCATGCAGTGACAGCTTTCCTCAGCCTGCCTTTCTGCCATAATGGTCTGCTTTGCCACAAACCTAAAATCAATGGAACCAGACCATAGACAGAAACCATGAACCCAAATAAATCTGTCCTTTTCTAAGTTATTTTTCTCTGGTATTTTGTCTCAAGGACAGAAAGCTGACTAACACAGTGACTTATCGGATGTTGCACCATTATTATGAAGGAAAATTTGTGTCTAAATACAGTCTGTCTGATTCCACGTTCTTTCTTCCCCTACAAAGTGGTGCCTTGGAGGAAGGATTTCTATGATGAATACCTTCATTGTGGCATTATTCATAAGAGCAAAAACCGGGAAAAAGCAAAATGGCTCATAATATAAAAATGTTCTAGTAAATTATGGAAATTAACCCAATGGATTATTTTGCCATTTTGTAAATGAATTTTAAAGACTATTTAGCAATATTGGGGAAAACATATTATACAACATTATGTCAAGAGAATAGAATACAAGTGTTTCTATGTAATGACCAAAACTATATTTTTTTTATTTTAAAGAGAATGAAAAATAATTAAAAAAACATTAGAAATGATACACAATTTCACTAAACAAGACTATAGGAATTCAACAATGGTTGTTATATTGCATATTGTTGTCTTCAATTTGTTGTTCAGATTGCCATGCATATCCACATGGAAAAGTGCTCAAGGAAACTTGGAAATAAGTGACCTTTGAAAGCATATTAGTAATTAAAGGTGATTTCCCAAAGTAGTCATTACTGCTATGAAATTGTATTTGAAGAAAGGGCACTATTTTTGGTGGAAAGAGTAACATATTCAGAATAAAAAGGATACAGATTTGAATGTTGGTTCTTCCTTAGTCTTAATTTGTGTAGCTGAACAATTTATGTATAATCTCTGAGCTTCAGACTTTTCATTTGCAAAAGGATAATGATAAGAAAATTAACCTCCCAGGGTCAAAGTGCAAGTTAAAGAACTTTAAAACACGTCCACATACTGGGCCTTTTTGACAAATCAAAGACCCCTGATCAATTCATTCAACAGCTACCTAAACAACAAATATACAAAAGTAATGGTTCATCTCAAACTTTTACCACCTCCAAATTTTTCTGTGAGTTTTCAAATGCAAGAAAATTCCAAACAAAAAGAGCCCACACACGGGTCCATGGTCACAGTGAGCCAAGGGAATGGGTGAATTGGGGGACTTACTCCTTGTCCACAGCATTCTTAACTCACACTGGTTGTAGCTCTGATGCTTCACCAACACTGAATGCATTCTATACTAATCCCTGCAGTGAAGGGAAATGAACCAGTTGCTGGTTCTCTGGGCATTTACAAGATAAGATGTTCCAGACTGGGGAGCTAACCTCCCTAAAGCCCTTGAGAATGAATATTTTCACTCTGAAAGATGCTGTGAGCTTGTGTCTGTGTGAACAGTGTTTGAAGATTCCCCTAGCTTCAATATTGCTAAGAGTATCCAACACACTTGATAGGATGGGGCCTGCTAAGATTTCTACACAGTCTATGGCTGGGCATCTCTATTCTCTCTGAAGTTACTCTGTGACATGTCACTTTTTCCCAAATCAATTGTAGGGTCAAGCAGATTGGGGAAAGAGGGATTATGGAAGGGCATCAGAAATGAAAACCTTCACTAGGGTATAGGCAAGCACTGGTGAGATCTGAGTGATCAGTGATGCCTTAAACCCCAGAATCTAGGCTGTTGAATCTTTACCTGAGCTCTTAGTGAGAACGCCTGAGGCTGGTGACCCCTTGACTGGCATGAACAGTGTGTATCCCCAAGGAAAGGATCTCCCTGCTTCCAGCCTCACCCCAAAGAGGGGGATTACAAGAGTGTGGTAGAGAAAATAAGGTATTATCAAGATTTACTAAAAAACAGTTATATAGGAATAAAATGAGCTTGCTGATTTACTCCTCCCCACTTGCCAGGAAATCATCATTACCTTCAGCATTTGAAAGGTGATGAACTTGAAGCTCTAGGCTTGGATGTAATCATCTAGTATGTATTTGTTGAGCACTTACCACAATCAAGGAGAACTCTGACCTCCATGGAGCTATGAAAGGTAATCACAAAATGGACCTTCTCATTTGCCTGTAAAGATTGTGCATGAGACTCCTCAGAACATACGGTTCCCTTGGGCAGATACTCTCAGATCAAGAAGGGTTTGGCAGTGCAGATGTCCAGGCTGTTTGCTCTTTCTTATCTCCATGAAGTTGAATGAAGCAAACCTGGTGCTAGGATTAGGAAAAGGGTTTTGAATGGTGGCATTTTAAGCAGTGTCTTAGGTAAGTTTTAGGTCACCCAGCATTTAATGCTGGGGAAGACAACAGGTTTTGCTCTGCTCTAAACCAGCCAGGGAAGTTCTGGGAAAGGTAGGAGAGCAGAAGAAGACTCCAGCAAGGGATAGCTCTTCTCCTCCAGAATTAAGAAAACATAGAGTTTGGAGAAAAGAGAAGAGAAGAAGAGAGAAGAGAAAAGGAGATGATGGGAGAGGGGTAGGAAGAAAAGGGAAAAGGGGAAGGGAAGGGAAGGGAAGGGAAGGGAAGGGAAGGGAAGGGAAGGAAATGAAAAGGAAGGAAAGAAGCTAATTCTGCCACTTGCTTGCTGTGTATTTGGGGTGACTGCCTTAAATGCCTAGGTCTTCATCTATAGGAAAGATTGGGAGAGGGTGAAAGAGAAGCAGGTATGCACTACAACTTGCACAGTGCCTGGTACTTCACATCATTCTCTCCCTCCAAAGACAAGGTGTCTGTGTTGAGGACAGTGAGGGCTAAGTGGCATCCTGAATAGTGTGTGAATAAACAGGTCTAGCCTAAGAGCCAAACAGTGGAAATACATATATATCATCTCTCAGATCTCAGGAGAAAACCTCTGGGAATAGCCAGAGGAGAAGTGGAAGACAAAATGTTTAGAAATCAGTATGAACATTAAGAAAATAAAGCTCAATAGTTCTGGGACAATTTAAAAAATTTTATCCCACTCTCATTTATAGCCTAAGGCTACATCTAATGAGCACAGTGTATACCCTATGATTATTGTAGAACTGGGTATTAAGAGATTTCAAGGAACCACTTGTGACAAGGAGACAACTCTCACTCTGTTCTTTATCTCAGTGACCAGTCAGTCCACTTGTGGGCCAGCATAATAATTTACACCGAATCCATTCTGCTTTGGTTTTCTTCCTCCTCTCATTTAGTTTTCCTGGGCACCCCACTGCACACCCCAAAGATGAGGTGAGTGATAGCAGAGTCATGTTTTATGTGGGCCAGTCTTTCACCAAGTAAAGTGTAGCATGTCCTGTATTAAGTGGTTGCACCTATCTTTAAGGAGCTTTGGAAACTTGAGTCAGCACGCATTGGAACTCATCTTTTCTAATCATCCATTTAGGGCTGGAAGCCCCTGAGTATTGTCCATGACAAGTAGCCATGTAACACCTGCTTGAGCTCTTGCTGTGACTAGAAGCTGCCTAACACTCAGAGAAACCATTTCATAGATCCCTAGGGCTGAGTATCAACAACAGTGGATTCTCAGTGGATGTAGAATATAAGATCATTAACTGATGGCTCAGATTATTTTTCATGTTTATTAATCTATTCATGAGCAATCTCTCTCTCTCTCTGTCTCTCTCTCTCTCTCTCCTTAACTTATTCTTGTTTGGCATGGAGCTGCCCAAATATTGCCAGTCTCTCCAGGCTAAAGGTTTTTTTTTCTTCAAATATTCTTCATAAAGCTTGCTCTTGGACCTTGTCCTTATTCTGGTTTCCCTCTCCTGGGCAATGTTCCTTGCAGAATGTGACAGCTTAAATATAACAATTTGAAAATATCATGTTTCAGCTGTAACTTGGGACCAGAACTCCTCTTATTCAGGTATATATGTTTCAGTGTAGCTCAAACTGTGCATATAAATAACCACACACATGGAAACATGTTCCAAGTACATAGACCAACTTTGATGACAGACAATGAGGAAAAACCTGATGGAATAAATTCCTTCTGGATTTTAAAGCCCCAGAACTAGAGACACAAATGCAAAGAAGGGCAGGAAGGAAAGGAAAGACAAGGGAAGCACGTGTTTTCAGACAAAGGCAGCATGGGCCCAGCATCAACACAACTTGGGGAAAGAATGTTAGGAGTCCAGAGATTCTAGACAGCAGAGAAAGCTTTTGACTCTGGGGCTCCTGGGCTCCCTCTCCAGGATGCTGTGCATCTTCCTGATCCAGTAGATGAGGCAGAAAACTGATCAACATTAGAGGCACATCAGCCTGAGTTTAAATCATTATTCTACCAGGCTCTGCAATGTTAGAGAAGTGCCTTTCTCTCTCTGAGCATCTATTTCATTGTCTACATAGTGGGAACAATGATGTCTCCCTCCCCATGTGGCTATGATGACTAAGGGAGATACAACAGATGGGGTGCCATGTAGTACTGCACGCATACTTGGTACTGTGTTTGCACTCCTCAGCATGAGCTCCCATCCCCACTGGAGAAGCTGCCCTGGGCAAAGGCTTTAAGCTGGTGATGGACCCTCAGTGTGGGACCCTTGGGCAGCATGATCTCTGCTGGGAATGAGTTTGCTCAGGTGTTAAGGACAACCATGATTCTAGGCAGAGACTTCCAGGGATGCTAATAAGGATGTCTTCTTTCACATTTTATGAGACAGCTGTCTTGGAAGCTTGGCCCTTCTTGTTCTCCCCTGCCCCTTCCCCTGGATAGTTAGCTTTTGTCTTGAGGGTGAGACTTCAAGATGCCATCAGGGGCTTCTGATTGCTGTTAGCTCCACCTACCCACAGGCAAGCATTTTCTACAGCATAATTTTGTTTAAAACATGGGCCTCTGGGCAGTAACAAGAACTGCTCCTTTACCAAGCCAGTGTCAGGAGATTGTAACCTATTTTGTACACGTGTGTATCGAGGGGCATTGGTATCAAGGTGAGCATGGGAAAAAATACATGTGGTAAGTAGTGTGTGTGCATGTGAGATCTATGCACTCGATCAATCTGGTGGAGAACATGGAAGCAGAAGTAATGCACCCTGACTTTGTGTACCTGAAGAGTGCGCACCTACACCAGAGGGTGTCATACTCCATTGCTTTCTCCAGATTCATCCCAACAAATTATCATTCTGTCAACATTTTTTATTCATTTGCTCCATGTTCTTTTATTTAACATATATTATGGGCTACAGATCATATTAAGTGCAGAGGAGAGAAAGAAGAATCAGGTCCTATCTGTGGGGGAAGAAAGACATGTAAACAGATGAACTAGAGAAGAGCCCAGTTTGAACTACAGAAGGAGCCAGGTGCATGAATGGGTACGCATGCAGCATGGGAGGAACAGTGAGACTTTGGGGAACTCACAAAGGAAGTGGTACATTACTGAGACCTTGAGGATGAACAGAAGTCTTTCCAGCATTAAAAGGGAACAGTGGAAGCATAGAGGATATCATGGGAAAGGCTAGAAGTCATGGACAGACACTTCAGTTGGGGAAAGCGCACCTGAAGCATGGGAATACTGGGATACAGCAGCACAAGAAGTAACCAGAAAAACTGAGGTCCAGTTGTTAAGGAGCTTTATCTACAGAGAAGTAACTGGAGCCATCCAGACAGAAGTTGTCAAAATCGTGGATTTGGACAGCAGCTGTGGGGATAGAGGGGAGAAGGTGGGATTCAGGATGGGTTTCTTAAATGGAGTTGGAAGGACGGTGATGGAGCTCGCAGACAGGGCTTGGGAGGAGGGAGGAGCTGAGGATGACTGATGTTTCTGGTTTGGGTGCTTATTGACTGGATAATGTCACCGTGAACAAAGACTGAGAATGCAGGCTCTGCGGGGGAGGTTAGGTAAATAAGAGTAAATGGCAAATCCGCCATCAATCTCAAGGACATTATGTGGCCTGTGCCTTGGAATGAATCTCATCTCTGTAGTGCCCTCGAACAACTTTGTCTACTGGAACTGCTCAGTAGGGACACCGAAAAATTTTGGAGGACTTCAAGGCTCTTCTTTTGACTGTAAGATGAGGCTCTTCTGGGCCACTCTTGGGCATCATGGTGGTTGAGAGATATTCTCCTGGATCAGACGAGCCTTGGTTTCTTTTTTTTTGTTTGTTTTTCTCCGGTACCGGGAACCGAACTCACGACCTTGCACTTGCCAGGCAGGCGCTTTTGCCGCTGAGCTAAATCCCCAGCCCGAGCCTTGGTTTCAATCTTTCCCTTTTGTAGCTACTAAAAACTTATATGGAAAGTTTATTTAACCTCTATAGACTGTAATTTTCCTATTTATAAAAGAGGTACGGTCAAAGTGTCTACCTCATAGGGTTACTAGGGAATTAAATGAGTTACTATGTTTAAGGGACTCAGAACTGTGTTGCACATAAGACCTCACAAAGGAACATTGCTATTGTTAGGAGTATACTTTTTCTTTCTTCCCTTTTGTATGTATATGGGAAGGGAGAACTCTAGCAAAGAAGGAGACAAAGACCAGTCTATAATTCCCTCCATCTAGGTTTCTTGTAGAAGATTCCACTAAGGCCGACAGAATGTAGTCATAATCTACTATCCTCTAGACACAAATACCAGGCTCTTGGCCACTGTGATCAAAATGTGCATCTGGCCATGTTCCCACATGACCGTGTGGATCTGTGATGGTTGCTTGTGGGTCTCTGACCAGGTTCCATGTCCCGCAGCCAAGCTGGCAGGGGTCAGGGAATAGCAGGACAGCCTGGCTTTGAGGCTCAGGCCTCGCTGGTGCTGTGCTTCAGCCGGTTCAGCCAGCCTCTCCCCTACTGCAGGAGGCCACCGTGTCCTTACTTTTCTGTAGGTCTCTTCTAAGAGGTCAAGAATCTTTGCCTTCCACCCAGGGAATAGGTGCTCTGAGGCTAAAATTCTGGGGTAGCCTGAAGTGACCTTGAGCATGGATAGAAATCTGGCTTGCCTGGGCTGTGTCCCCTGTACTGACAGCAGGTGATCTTCCACAGGCACTGGATTAGCGTGACAGTTTTTCTTATCCATTCCATAATTTGTGCTATGGCCCAAAGGAGATGTGGCAGGAAAAATGTTCTGCTCAGCATCAGAGAAAGATTCATGCCACAGGTTGCCTTTCCCCTCTCCTGGTCTTGCCCACAGTAGAACCTGCAGAACTCCTCCTGGCCTCATGTCAGAAGAAAGCAAGTTTGAATGCAAGGGCTGAAGAAAGGGAGAAGAGTGATAAATGAGATGCAGCAGAAAAGCCATGAGCCTCAGAGTCAGAAGACATTTATTTGAATCCCAGGTCTGCCATTTACTAACTGTGTGGGCTTGACAGGCTGCTAAACTCTCCTGAGGTACTTCCTCATCTGAGGATAAGAATAACAAGCTCTCTTCTTTAGAGCATTATGGGTATCTAGTGAGATCACACAAATAAATATGCTGTTTTGTTAGCTTGACTTTTTATGACAAACTATATGCATTTTAGCATCTCTACATATTTATTAAATGTATTATGGTCCCAGGCTAATGCTGAGGTAATATTTGTCCTTATCGTGTCTTCTGTGTGACTATAAAGTCAGCCTCCCTGGCCCTATTCCTGAATGCTTAACTATAACCCATCCTTCAGAGCCCAGCTTTAAGTTAATGCCTCTGTAAGCTCCTTTTGCTCTCCACACAAACACAGACACAGACAGACGTGTGCACACACACACACACACACACACACACTCACACCACACACAAACACAGAAGACAAGATGACTCCCTTCTTCTATGAATTTTCATACTAAGTTACTAGTTTGCTCCTCCTGCTGGTCCATATTTTTTATTCTGTGTTTCAAATGTTCATGGACCACAAGCTCCTGTCCAGCCACAAATCCCATACAAACATGAGGGCTTCAAGGATGGGATTTGTTGTTTTTTTCTGTCTCCTACGGAGCCTGATAGAGTGAGCACCAATAAGTCATAGGCAGCGAATAGATAAATTAACGTCTCATGCTTCAGCTGTCAGAACCACACCATGCTGTCTGTTTGTGGCCTTTTTCTCCTCCAGATCCACCTCTGAAGAGCAGGCAAACTGCTTTCTGCCTCACACTTGCCCTCAAAGGAGTGACAGTTTTGTCATGAGATTTTCTAACGCCTCTTTTGATAATTATGGGAGAAATGGAGTACAAAGCTACAAGCATAGCAGCTCTATTTAGTGTCCCTTGAGAGCTATTAACTCAACACATCCAAAACTGAGCTCCTCAGCCCATCAGCCGGGAAGAAGTCTTCTGTCCTCTACCTCTCAGGTGCCACTTGCCCCTCCTGCTTTGTTCCCAGGTAAGTGGGATCTGATACAGTATCATGCATATGTGTATGATTTGTATAGATAAGAAATGGGACTTAAGAATTTGTTCTAGAATGAATAAGACATTTGAGAATGCTGGGATGGGGAGAACGCACTTTGCATGTAGAAAAAATATGATTGGAGTATGTTGGAGGATGAACTGTCATGGGTTGAATTATATCCCCAATTACATCCCTTGAAGTTCTAAAGCCATCTCTGTAAGTTCTGTGACAAAAGTCAAGATAGTTACAGAATAAGAAGCCAACAAATAATTGGTATTTTTCTTTTTTATATTTCCTTTACTTACTGACTTCTAATACTTTTTATAACCTTGGGGCTGGCATTATGCTAAGAATGTGCATGGATTATTTCATTTCCTTTTCCTACCCACCTTTATCAGTCAAGCATCCTCTTCTTGGTATTATTAAAGGCTCTGAGTCTCAAAGAGTTTTGTCCGGCACTTATAGCTAGAAGGTGGCAGGAGAGAGTGTGTAGCCCAAGCACCCAGAACCCATCACTCTGTTGATGTAAATGGAGGGATGGGCGGTAGAGCCCTGAAGTCTCACAATTAAAAGCATGTATTCCCCTACCCCCGCAGTCCATCAGCATGCAAATGGAGACCTCCCTAGTCCAGCTGCCACTTCAATATCAGCTGGTATTTTTGTTGAGAGAGAGGAAGGAAGCCTTTCTCCCATGGCTGTGAGAGTTACGCTCCTTATCCGTCACACCCAGCTATGTGTGTCTGTGTCAGGGGAGGAAACGAATGAGCTCAAATGTTACTGACACTAGCAGCGGCAAATGAGGAGCTATTTTATCTCTTCTGCGCAGAGCATAAAGCTATAGCCTGGGCTGCAGCCCAAGCTTTATTTACAGTGTGTAAGTGGTGAACGGAGTCCTGGCAGGGGACTCGCCCTCCCACACAACCCCACCCCACACCAGGTTGGAGGCAAAGACGAATTAAAAACACAAGCTGCTTGGAGAGAGATAAATCAATTTTCATCAGAGCAGCGCTCCTGACACCACCCTGACAAATCAATATCTTTCTCCATAATGGAGTCACTAAAGCTGCAACCAAGTCACCAGGAAACGCAAAGCAGCCCCATAAAGAATATCGCAAAGTAATAGAACATCCAAATCTGAATTTCAATTATCTGCCTTCAAGGGCATACTAATGCCTTCAGGAGAGGAGTCCATCAAGAATTCATGGAACCAAGCATCAGAGCTCCCCATCAACAGTTCCGCAGGCTTCCTGGGTTCCCCATGCTCCAAGTGGTCAGAGGAGTCCTGCCAGCCTATGAGAAGAATCCAGACTCCTCTAGAGCACGGCCACCTCTAAAGTGAAGGAGTTCGCCACAGCCCAGCCAGCCTACTACGATCTTCCTCGTGGGCCACTGAACAGGGGAGCGATGCACATCTACTGAGATTCTAGGCAGGTGTGGTGGCTGTGTGCTACATGGGGCCACTGAGATCAAGCAGACCTGGCACCAACACCTCGAACCCCAGTGGCAACTACCCACCCAGGCAGGAGGCTGGTGCTTCTGCTCCTTTGGCGATGCCATATTCTGTTTCCACTTCCCCTCTTGATCTCTCTCCCCAGGCTTCCAGGGAATGAATGAAGAGCCTGACTCTTGGGCATGGCAGCCAGCTCCCCACAGACATCCTTTGGTCTGCACTGCGGGTCCCTTGGATGTCACGTTGGCCATGTATATACCTCTTACTCTGACCTCTGACTCCAGTGACAGCGACCAATGACCACACAGTAACTGTGTACTGGCAAACAGCCCAGAGTCTGCAACCATCTAATCCCTGCAGCTGTCAGTTACAAAGCCTGAGGGACCTGCAAGGCTTACTTTTTCTGTCTATGAGATGGAGCAATGTGATCCTACCTCAGAGGACTGTTGTGACCACAGGCAATTCCTATGGAAGTCTTTACTTTGCAAGGGATCACCCAAAATATTGTCATTTTAATCTTCCTAACAAGCCAGTGAAGCCAGTGCTATTTCTCTTACCAATCTACAGATGAGATTAGGCACAGAGATCAAGTTAAAGAAATGACACGTGAATGGTGCTTAGCACAATGCTGGATGCTTTGGAAAAACTAGACAACTATTAGTGCCTGCTATTTCCGTAATATTTTATAGACTTAGCAAGCTATTTAAAAGCTGCCTCGTGTACCTTTGCATCATTGATCAGTTCAACAGAATTTTAAAAATTCAAAATACTACAAAATAACCCCTTCAATCCACCTCCTTTAGTACTGCTAAGGAGCTCATTCTAAAACAAAGAGATGTGATACCGCTTCCTTATTTATATTCTTTCAGTGGGTCCTTTTTATCTTCTCAATGAAGACCAAACCTCTTAACTTTTTGGCCAAAGATCCTCTTAATCCAATTGGCTTGCCCATCCAGCCCGGTATGGTGGGTTCAGGCCACTGTAGAGAAGCACTATGAATTGGGTGGCTCAAATGACAAGTATTCATTGCTCACAATTCAGAAAGTTGGAAGCCCAAGGCCAGACAGCCATTATGGCCATGCCCTTGGTGAGGGCCATTTCCTGCTATATACATGGCTGCCTTCTCAGTGCATCCCTATGTGGATGAGAGAGGGAGCTCTAGTTTCTTTCTGTAAGGACATTGCCCCTGGGCTCCACCCTCACAAGCTCTTCTATACCTATTGCCCCTTAACACCATTGCATCATGGATTTGGGTTCAATATATGAATCTGGGAAGAGACCAATATGCAGTTCTTGAACATCATTCTCAGTGCTCCCACGTCTCGACTCACAGAGATGTGTCCTGCCCACCCACACATCAGGATTTTTATGCATGCTATCACCTTTGCTTATAAAACATTTGTTTCCTTGTTATGGAAAATGTTTTCCTTTTCTCAGTAAAAGTCATCCCCACCTGAAAGCTTCCCTGCACTAGGGCAAATTTTTCCCCTTCATCCTCAGTGTTTCTTCAGCACAACACTGGTGGCACAGCATGGCATTGTCCACCCACTCCCTGCCTGCCACTGGGTTAGGGTCTGCTGGATGCTCAGGCCTTGGTGTTAATAGATCCCAGGTATCCAGCTCAAATCTGGTACACAGTACGTGCTTGTATGCATGCATTGCTGGGGTGGCAGTTTACTTGTTCTAATTTTGAGTTACAGAGGGTGGGTGTTATGAACAATCCTAATTTTGCCCTTGATCAGAAGACAACCAAAGGTTTTAATGCAGTCCTGGGGACAGCGCCAATTTCACAGAACTTACTCTGGCTAGTTTAATCAGGAAAGTAATTTATTAAAGGATGTTAGGCAGTTTATGGAATCCCCAGGACACTGGAAAAGAAGTCTCAGAAAGGGAGCAGCCCTGAAACTATGCTAAAATGACCACACCAAGCTGACCCAGTGAGTTCTCCTACTGCCATCTCTGGCCTGGGGAATTTCAGCTCCTGCTTAGCGTTTGAATCAGTGAGTAACACAGCCGTGCAGAGGTAATGATTCCTATCTTATAAAAAGGGAGATGGAGCAATCTATGATTTGCTCACAGTACCATGAATAGAAAGTTGTGAACTTGCAGTCTCAGGCTTGGGCCAGTTGGTCTCCACTGGGAACAGTTACCCAAACTGGGGGTGTGAGTGGGCTGGGAATTCAGGAGCTGAGGAGCAGGTAGGGGTTCAGATGCATGAAGCTTTGGTTTAAAGAGAAGCCAGGGAGCAGTGAGGAGGCCATGTGCTCAGGCAGCTGGGACCCCATCCACATTGCTCCTCTTGGTTGCAGGTCTCCCTCTCCACTGAGGTGATGTGGAACCATCGGACTGAGTTTTATGCTCATCAGTGTGTCCATGCAAGAAAGGTGAGCCTTCTCTGGGTTGGTGCATTCCACAGCTGATTTGTTTCCTCCGCAGCTTCTGTCTTCTCCGGGAAGTTGACTAATATGCTATCAATTGCCATGACCCACCTGTTGGGCTCTAACAAGTACTGGTCAGGAACACCACGTGTCTATTCTCTGTGGCATAGCTAGGGTTTTCTGGCTGAACAAGGATATATGGATCAGTCCCCATATTCTTCTTGTACTTTAAAGGGCACACAAATCACCCGGAGATCTTGTTCAGCTGGACAGACTGTCTCTGTGGACCTGCATAAGGCCTGAGGCTTTGCATCTCTTACAGCTCCAACGTGATGCCAGCGTGGCTGGTGCATGAACCACATTCAAGCAGCCAGACCACATCTCTGGAAACACATGTCCTTGGCACAGAGCACTTCCTAGATAATTCTACGTGCTGAATCAGGTCAGGCGTGTGCCAGTGACTTGAGTGTGCAGAGCCAGGAGATGCGCTGGCCAGCAAGCCACTGCATATTTAGAACCCACAGCCAACCTAAGCTTGGTTAAGAAAAGGAGGGTTTATTTTCCACCATGACTAAGGTGTCCATGCTGAAAGACCAACAACCCAAAGGAAGAAGGGTAATATCGGACCTTCTCAAACTAGAAACAAGGACTCTCAATCTGGAGTTGTGGGCTTCCCAGCCTCTGTGTCTCCCTCCCCTCATTCCCAGACTCTGCCCTGACTTTCATGTGTACTGATCTCCCCTTCACGTCATTCTGAACTCCATGAAGCTGAAGCTGAGATGGTCTTTTGGTCCCCTCAAGTATAACAACCTAGAGTGTGTTCAGAATATCTAAACTGCCAGACCCTGGCCTGCACAGGACCCACAGCCATAGCCAGCAGTTTCAGTTTGGTTAAGAATGCATACCTTCTCTCCACAAACCACTAATCTCTTTCTGTTCTAAAACCTGCACGCAGCAATCAATTTTACCCTAAAATATAAAGCCAAAATCAACAGGGAAGGCACAGGGTGCAAAGACCTTTCTCCTCAGTCCAGACACATATCTTCCTTTCAGTGTGGCCAGCTAGATCCCTCAGCTTCCCCAGCTCTCCCTCCAGGGGGCTTGTGCTAACAGCTCCAAGAAGCACTCAGATGCCTCCAGAGTCCTCTACAGGGAGGCAAGGTGATTCAGGCACATAGGAGCCTGTGCCATCCAAGGAAGGGAACATGGAGGGGCATGTTAGGAGGATGCTGTACACATAACATGAACTGGAGTGTGGCATGGAGTCCACTTGGCCTGTTTGTTTTTGCTAAGTATCCTAGGCTTTGAAGAAGGGAGGTCAGCTCTTTACGTTCTACCTTACGCTAGCTGTGTGGCCATGGGGAAGTAAGCCAACCTCTCTGAAACTTGAATTTCTTCATCTGTTAAAAAAAGATGATGATAATTCTGACCTCACAAAGTTATTTGCAAGAGTTAAATGAGTGAACACAAGATACACAAAGAATATACCATCAGCCAGGAATTCATATAATGATAATGATAAAACTATGACCCCAGTGCCCAGTATGGGGCCGAAGGTCTTGTGTAACCTTAAAAAATGTTTGAGGAAGAGAGGATGGAAAGAAAGAAAGATGGAGGGAGATGGAAGATGACAAGAAAGAAAGGAAATGCAGAATAAGAGGTTCAGGCCGTGGATGAGAGTAACTAACACATCTGAATCTGGGAGGTCCATCGGATGGAGGTAGGTGGAGTCACATATTCTAAGTGGATGCGTGGTGCCACTAGGCTCACATCATCGTCCCTATTGAGAAACCTCATCTACTGAACACTCAGGGAGCCGACAGCTCAGAGGGCTTTTTGAGGACTGGCACCAGCAAGTGAAGCCCGTGAGACAGCCACAAACCCCAGCTTCCCAGGGTCTCACTGTGTCTATTGTAGAGCTACCTGTTGCATGTCACCGTTTTCCCCTGCAAACTACACCCGTGCAATGTGAAGGGAGTGAAAGGCCCCATTTATGTCACAGCATGACTTCAGCAAGGCACTTTTCAGAGCTCAGTTCTTCTCCTTCAAAGAGGGCAGGGAAAGCAGTCCCTGCCCTGCCTACCCCACACTTACGGGATAGTGCTAGCCTTAAAAAGCATGCCCCAGATAAACTGATTATCAGGGCCTCCAGCACACTCTCCAAGCAAAACATTTCTTGGTGTCCTGTTCCCGAAACTAAAAAAAAAAAATTACAGTAGACTTTTGTGGTTGGCTTCTTTCTCTTTTCCATAGAAAGCTGGGGAGGGGAAGTGAGGTTTCATCAACAGACAGGGTGGTCTGGGTCTAACTCATTCTAGCTCCTTGGAACCCAAGAGAAACTAAAAAATGCCACATACCCTGAGCCCACCACCAGAAATGCTCATTTCATTCTTTGTAGTTGAAATTTTGCCTAGCTATTTCTATATCCCAAGTGATTGTTTATGTTGAGAATTCCTGGACTCCTCAGTGAGGTGAAAAACGAATAAATGAAAGGAAGAGAACAACCTAAAGATGAGAGTATAGTGTGATGTAGAAGCTTTTCCCCATAGCTCAAGGGCCTGTGAACCAGCAGAATAAAAACTATGAAAGCAGCTGTAACAGCTGACATTTGTCAAACACACACCCTCCCGAGCATGTGACAGCCTTTATCCACTGTGTCCTCGCTGATTTTTGCCCCATTTCAGAGCAGGACAGACAGGGACCACTGCTGAATGTGTCTTGCTTGGAGGTAACCAGCTTTGTCACTTGCTGTTAAGCGATGGTATGATAACATTCTGGCCCATGATGTGAAGTAGGAATCCTCTTTCTGATTTCCATTATTTTTAAATCCAAGACCTGTGGAGAATGGTTGTGAAGCAGAATAAACTTTGAGACTCCTGACAGGACATGACTCATTTGACCTACATGTATATCACGGGCTAGGATCTTATTCCAAGGTCTCAGAAGGCCATGTTCTATCTGATGCCTGGGGTTGACAATTCTCAAAGTACTCTCTGGAATGTTGAAAGGCTCCTGGCTAAGGATGAACATCACTGCACACTGCAAGATGTGATCAAAATATATGGTGAGTGTTTAAATCTTAAACATGTTTATTAGAATAAAAGACATGCTGCCTTTAGTTCCCTTCAGAATGCTCCCCCTCACGGTCAATACACTTACTCTTTCATTCTTGTCACTCTCAGAAGCAGTTATGGAAGTCCTCTTTCATGTGTGTCTCCATGGCGTGTGATAAAAAGAAAGTAAATGCTGCTTTCAACTTCCATCCAACAGAAAGAAAGCTGCATAAAAACGTTACAGTGCCTCCTCACCCACCTTATTTTTTAGATCTGGCACCATATGACTTCTGGCTGCTCTGCAAGTCAATGTGACCATGAGAGACAAATATTTTGAATTAATTTAGGATGTCTAGGCAGCCAGGATGGCACAACTAAGGACACCGACAAACGAGGACTTCCAGAACTGCTTCAGAAAGAGGCGAGAATGATGGGATGAGTGAGTTGGAAGCAAGGGGAGTATTTTGAGGGGGTTAATGACAATGCATCGTTTAGCAGTAGATGGTTGTAGTACATAATATTTACATTCCTTGTGTGGAGTTGGTGCATGTACATAATGCATTTTAATTCTTTTTTCATCCTTTCCCCCTTTCCTCTCTTCCCTTTCCTTACATCTTTTGATTTTCTTTCCATTTGAAAATGATCTATCTTCCTATTCTCTATTAACTATCTTTCATTTTTCTCTTTCTGTATACTTTGGGTATCTCATAAGTGAAACCATGTGACATTTAAGCTTAAATGTCTGATTTATTTCACTTAACATTATGGTTTCAAGGTGCACCCACTTTCCTCCAATAAGTATTTTTCTTTTTAAATCTCTTCTCTTTATATATTTTTATCAGTACACGTTTGTAGTACACAATGTTTACATTTCTTGTGGGGGATCAATATATATACATAATACATCCTAATTCTTCTTTCATCCCCTTTCCCTCCCCTCCCTCCATCAGACACAGAAGATTAAATACTGCATGGTTTGTCTTACATGACAAACCCAAATTATAAATAAAGAGCAAAATAAAAGATAGATAATAAGAGGTAGGGAGGAAGATCTTTGTCAAAGGGGAAAGGAATCAGGAGATGGAGGATGAGGGGAGGGGGAAGGGAGGCAGGGAAAAGAGATGAAAACGGATTAAGATGTGCAAGGTACATGTACCAACTCCATACAAGGAATGTAAATATCACATACTCCAACATGTACAAAAATTATTTTTAATTTAAGCATTTGCCTTATTTGTCAGTCATACCATACACACCCTCCCAAGGACTCATAGGCACACCAAACAGCTAGGCTGCTCTCAGCCTCACACTACAGAAAAATAGGTGGTTAGTTTTATTTCAACCAGATTTTCTCCAAGCTGTCTCGGTCTCAGAAGCATTAGATATTTGGATACCTAAAATAAGGCATACTGTTGCCTGCCAAAACTATATCAAATCTTGGTCTCCTGTATAAAAACCTCCACATGTTTTCCAGGTTAATCCACTTTTCTACAAATGTCTCAAATATCCTTCTTTACAACCAAGTAGTATTCCATTAGATATAGGCATCACATTTTCTTTATTCACTCATCTGTTGATGGACATATAGGCTGCTGCTTCCAGGATTTAGCTCTTATGAATTGTGCTGCTATAAACATTGGCACACCTGTATCACAGTAATATGATGTCCTTTAGCTCCTTGGGAAAGATACCTTTCTCAAAGGTAGAAGGAGAATAGCTGGGTCAAATTGAATTTCTAAGTCTAGTTTTTGAGGAAACTTCATGATTTCCATAATGGTTGTACTAGTGTACATTCCCGCATAATGCTAAATGAAAAAAATCAGACATACGAGCTTAAATACTGAATGAGCTCTCATTTGAGTAACACAAAGTATAATAAAAAGTAAAATAAAGCATTAATAAAAGGAATAGCAGAGATAACACTTTTGTAAATGGGACAGGGTCCAAGAGACGGAGAGGAAAGGGAGGGGAAGAAAAGTAAACAAATTTAAATGCACCATGCAGTATACCAAGTACCCACAATGAGTGCAATCATTATATATTACAGATGAACTAAAATAATAATAATAACAATCTGCAAAGGAGATCTGGAGCGAGAGAAACAGGGAAGTAGGTAAAAGGGGAAAGAGAAGAAAAAGAATCAAGATATATTAAGTACATGTACCTAATCCCGAAGACAAATGTAAGCTTTGCATACTGCAAACATGTACTAATAAAATAAAATTTTAAGAAAAAGTTTCCTTAAATTCGCGAAGATGGGTATCTCACCACCAGTGAATCAGGTATGGAGAGAAAGCTCATGTGAGATGTCTTCCACCAAGGCACATCATTTCCTTCCTCATAAGGGGGTCTGATGATGTAGGAGGACTGCAATTAACCATGCAGGAAGCTGGCCTGGTAAAGCAGAAAGCATATACAACAGCCAGAGTGTCCCGTTGCGTGACAATAAATCCACCATGAGAACCTGCACATACTCATTTTAGGGTGGTTCTGTACCCTTTAGGCTGTCTGTGGGAATGAGAGATTAGTTTATTTGGACATTATTTGCACATGTGCAAATATGTATACTAACCCAGTTAGAAACAGAACAATCTCACTGAACCTTTCACAGAGTTCAGTGAATTCGATTTTCCAAGGTTGCACCATTAGGGGACAGTCACTGGCACCCATGATTTCGCCCAAATCCTTCACTCTGCACAGATTGTGAAGAGAAAGTAGTAATGACTGAGATCCGGCCACTGCCTTCCTGGGTCTCCCAGCTACATGGAGAGGCAAATGATTATGACACTGAGTATTTGTCATGGGAGGGTGAGAAAGGGCTCCAGGAAAGGAGAACCAAGATCTTCCTCTTTGCAAAACCACACATTTATGGAGCATCTTAGATGTCCTAGACAGGGAGACAAGAAGGATGTGGTCCCTGTCCAAAGATGCCTTTGGCATCTGATATGCTTTGATGTCCACAATCCTACTCTAGACTCAGAATTTCCCTGCGTGATGCTTCTCATGACATAACAAGCCTGTTAAAACGCTCCTTTCCAGTCTGGACTGCCAGCTCCCCAAAGCTAACCCTCACATTGCTGATGTTCCTATAACCCATGCCTCTCTTAGCAAAAACAGCAGATGCTCATCAAACACCATGGATGCCAGGGGAAGGGAAGTTCATAAGTGAACGTATTATTAAAAGGTCACTGCTGTGATAAATGCCCTCAGAGGTAAAACGTGCCAAGACACTCAAGGAAGAGAGGACAGATGTCAGAGATGAGCGTGGGAGCACTGGAACTGGACTTTGGAGATGACTTGCAACACATGGAAGCCGAAGAAGAGAAGAGGGGTCGTGCTGAGAGTGAACAGCATGAGCAAAGCCAGGAGTCGGTGGAAGAGAGCCTTTAGGAAGGAGTGAATTGCATGCTTACCCTGAGTTAGGGCTGTACCATGAAGAATTGGAAACTGAACCTGGAAATGCAGGTCAGAAAACAAGAGAGGCCACGGTTGGTCAGGCAACCGTAATGACATATTGAGGGGTGTGTTTTAGACAGAGCCATTTGACAGTGGGAATAACAGGGAGTAGAAAGAGAGAGGCTGGGAGGAACCAGTTAGAAACACCCATTCTGAGTCAGCCGTCAGATTCTCTAAATAAATCTCCAGCCCTGTCTCTGCTGCCCAGGCCCCAGAAGAGTCATCCTGCATCAGTAGCAGCAGACCTCCTGTCCTTTGGATCATCAGGACCTATAAATAGCTACATGAATGTCACTGCCCTAGCTTGGCCACAGAGGCTCCAGGGCACAACCAACACTAATTCAGGTCTGCCAGTCACCCCACTGCCACTGGGGGAAGCCAGTTTGTGGTCCCCTGATAGCATAGGCAGGGGGCAGCAGGGAGGGATGACTGGTAGGATATTCCTGAGTCCAAATCCTGTCCCTAGACCCCCTGAAGATATCTCATACTAGCACAGAAGTGAGGGAGGATACTTAAACTTGGGACTCTGCATGCCTTTCCTTTAATCACACTTAGACACAGGGTGTGGGGATGGGGCCACGCTGAGGACTGTTTTCCAACAGGACCAGGCAAAGGTGAAGCCCCAGAGTGGCTGAGATTCTGGGGCTGAGCATGTGAGAACCTCAGCATGACCTACTGGAGAGTGATGCTGGCTCTTCCCTTCTTCTCTGGTGGCGGTGAGGCTTTAAGGAACTCTGGTTCTCTTGGAGGAATATTTCTGATAATGTTCATGAGCATGATAAGGTGCTGTTTTGGAATTTGAGGGGCCCTGTGCTACTCCCCAGCAGCTCCATCTTGGATATCCCTGAGGAAGGAGAGTCACAGTGCCTTCTACAGGTACAGCCATCATGACCAATAAGAACAATGTAAAGTTTGACCAATCTCAGCTGGGATATGACTTTGCCATTTCCTAGGGCTTGATATTAAGGAAGTCCTATAACTTCATTGAGTTTGAATGTTCTTATCTGCAAAGCAGGAGTCATTTCTTCCATCTTTACCACTGTGGGTTTTATTATTTCAGGTGGCAGTGTGCACATGCATGCTCTCTGAAACCTGCAAAGGTTCAGGAGAAGCAGGTCATGCTTTGACCCCCACCTAGAACTTTGTGCACGGCTGAGATCTAGAGGCCCACTGGGCTCCCAGAATCCAAAGCCTCCTTAGAAACAGTATCCTTGGAGAGGGATCAGGGCCCCATTCTAAGCCATCAGAGGCCTGATTTGGGTCACTTCAACTTAATACCTGCCTCCCTCCTTCATTGTAAGAATGAATTAAAATAATCTATGTAAAGAAGGAAGAGAGCAAACAAAAATTTATGACTTATGATATGCCAAGCCCTGTGCGGGATGTCCATTATCTGATTTATGATTTCATTAAATGTTCCTACTAATTCAGTGATTGATATATATACATGATATGATATAAATATGCATGATTTATTTATTTTCCATTGTAGAGACAATGAAAGAATATGAACTCAGGTCTTTCTTCTTACTTTTCCTTGGTTATGTTCTGCTTTTCTTTTTATGGTGCAGGGGAAAGTTTCTCTGGGTAGGTAAGGGTGGTGCTGTGGTAATACTCAGTAGATACTGGCCCTTTTCCCTTCCCTTCCCCTTTGCTAAAGAAACCACATGCTGGGAAATCCCTAGTACTTGGGAAGTACGTTCAGGGGCAGCCTGGCTCCAGTGATCTGGCAGCAGACCATCAGTGCCTGCCTTCTAAAGGCAGGGCTGGCTCTGGGCTGTGGGACAGAAGCTTAGGAGGCTGACATGCATGGCCATGGACGAGGGCATCCAAAGTGCCAACAACCCTGGTGCCCACCTGGCTTGGGGAGCCTTGTAAAGCCTGGCACCAGCAGGTGAATCTATGCTTGAGAGACAGCCAAGGGATCCCACAGCTTCCCTGGACCTCACAGTGTCCTCTGAAGGACACCCACCACAGGCCAAGTACTTTTTCCTGAAAGTCACACTTATTTACATCTGAAGACAAGCCTGTGACATAGAGGATTTCTCCAGTTACATATGAGCCCATGGTCACAAACAGGGGTAACTGCTCTTCAGGAAGTGCTAGTCAATGTCTGGAGATGGTTCTGATTATCACAGCTTTGGACAGGAGGCTTACTGGACAAGAACACCGCTAAATAAACAGTAATGCACAGGATAGTCTCATTACAAAGAATTATACCACTCCAAATGTCAATAATTCCAATGTCAGAAAACGCTGTATAAGGAAATTGATTCTCCAGTGTTTGAGGCAGCTTCCAGGTACTGACTGACTCCGAAGTTGGCCTCCCTTCTTTATATCTGCAATGGGTCCCTGTCATGGCTGAGGAAAAGGAAGGCTGAACAAGCACACATTATGTCCAGCCTCCAGAGACACAGGAAGCATCCCATCTGCTACTGAAATGCCCTCCAAACATCACAATGCCTGGATGTAGAATGTTGTGAGCTTTCCTGGAATGATGTTGTAGGTGGCCTCAGAGGTTTGGGAGCTGCTAACCATAATTCATTTGCACTTGGGATCTTGGCATTCAGGTCCCTCTGTGACCACCCCCTTCCCAGGTACCATATCCATTTTTCACTGCAAATGGCCTAAAAGAATTTCCTGTAAGTCCCTAGAAAAGGGCCACCTTTCTTTCTCATCAGAACTGGACAGCCACCTTAAGGAGGTCCATAGGGAAAATTAGATGGCTTGAGCTTGTCCTCAAGGAGAGAGAACACAGGTCAAGGACCTGGCACAGAATACCTGTGCAAGGAGAGAAAGAAAAAGACAGGAAGAGAGCCGTGTGAGGGCAGCCATGCTAAAGGTGAGGTGAAAATCCAGCGTAGCTTAGGCCATGAGCACCATACAAGTTAGAAATGGGACTCTGCCCTGAGTCCACTGATGAGACAGGAAGACGATAGGCCAACAGGTGACTTGCCTGTTTTCCCAGTGACAGTTTGCCTGATACACTGAAGTCTACTTATGCTGATCCCAGGGTCAGTTAGATTTGATCTCTGCAGGAAGGCCTCCCTGCTTACAACCACTCTGATGGACAGACGGGTAGCCAATCACTCCTGGGGGACAGTGGAGAAGCAGACTTCACTCCCTACTCTGAAATCTGGATCTTGGCTCCACACCTGCACAGTACCTCCTGGGGTCCTTACTGCCCGGGGTCCTTTTCGCACTTGACGAAAAGAGTAGCATCGTGAACTTTGAATCCTAATTTACTGGACAGCTATATCCAAACCCTGAAGAGACTGGCAACTGAGGAGTGAAGTTCAAGCTCCCAAATATTGATTTGACAGAGCTCCAAGACCAAATGGGATGCTTTTCCTGAAATGGAAGCTTTTCCTGCTGGGAGGTTGGAAAGCCCTTGATCTGTAATTCCAGGAACAGAACCTCACAGCTTCTCTGAGTTCTGGCCAGCAAATTGCAGCCAGCTATAACCTGACTGGCCCAAGCCAAGCACCACATTGTCTTCGAATGCCAGCCAAGCAGTCACAAATGGCCTGCCTGCTGGCAGCTGGGCCGCTGAAACACAAACATGGCAGGCAGAAGATGAGCTAGAGTAGAAAGGGGTTGAGGACCAGGTCCAAGGCCCGCATCTCTGTGGCAGGTGACCAAGCAGCAGACTCAGCCCTAGGTTCTGCTTCCAATTCTCCAGGAGGCTGGCTTTCTTGCAGGTAGTTTTCAGTGTGGTTGAGCAATAAACTAACCCAGTAGACTTTTATAATTTTAAATTTTACTTTAATTAACATAATAATTGAAAATAGTTGGGGAGTATCTGTGATATTCTGATGCATGTATATAATATGCAATGATCAAATCATGGTAGTTAATATAAACACTGATCATTTGTGTTGGGAACATTCAAACTCCTTTCTTCTAGCTATTTCAAAATATATTATATAGTACATTATTGGTAGCTACATTCACCCTAATCTGCTATATAGAACACTAGAACTTAGTGTTCTCCATCATTTATTTCTCCTACCTAACTGTAATCTTGTACCTATTAACCAGCCTCTTTCTTTATTCTCTCCACTTCACCTTTCCCAGCTGCTGGTAACCACTATTCTACTCTTTACATCTATGAGATTAACTTTTTTTAGCTTTCACATGTAAATGAAGTCATGAAGTCTTTCTGTAAATGAAGTCTTTCTGTGCTTGGTTTATTTCACTTAACGTAATATGTTGCTGCACGTTACAGCAATTTTTTTATGGCTGAGAAGTATTTCATTCTTTATATATACCATAAATTTTCTATTTGGCTATTGATGAGTACCTAGATACCCAAACTTCATCCCAGACATCTCTGGAGTGGGACCCAGGCCTCTGTAGTTTCCACAGCTCTCCATGTGATCCCAGCATGCACACAAAATTGAGGACCACAGACTTCAATCTTCCCACTAGGCCTTGATTAATCCTCTGAGCACAGGATGATAAAGTTTTTCACCACAATTCTTGTCTAACATTCCACAGTCTATAATTCACACCAAGGACTTGAGTTCCACAGAGATACAGTTAATAGGAAAAGAACCCATACCACAGAACTCTTAATTTTCAAAATAATGAGTAGTCTAGCAAAACATTCAAAGACCATACCTTCAAAACACCTTTCTTATTTAGGCTGTCCTCAACCAGGTGCTACCAATCATTACTCTAAAAGGAGCAAAATATGACCATGTTGTTGTGAACTCTTAATAGCTCCCCTTTACCTACAACACCCAAACTTCTTGGGATCCCCCACAACCCATCTCTGGCCTATCCTTGCAGTGTCCTATGCTCCTTCCTCTCCCCAGTACATGTTCTGAATACCCTGTACCCACCTGTTTCATGGCCTCATAGGCGTCTTTCCTTTGTCCTGGAATGTCCTCATCTGCTCCATTCACCTATCAAATCTCTACTTCTTGAAGGCCAAGCTAAAATGTCACCTTTATCATGAAGTCATTCCAATTCCCCAGCTGGATTGCATCATTCCCATCTGCAGTACCACCCATCCATGTACAGATAATTATCCCATGACCATTCTAATTAAAATTACTTGCTTACATATCTGCATCGTGCTAAAAATATGAGATTTCACTGAGGGTCAGAGACATGACTTATCTAACCCAGATAAAGCAGGCTTTCCAGAATTGCAAAACAAATGAATGAATGAACCAACAGCAGGCTGAATTAATTACCCATTTTAAGTATGCTTTAGTCTTCCACAATTGAAACCTCAACCCAACATGCTGTTTGGTTGTGAGATGCTTTCCCAGAAAACAGACTAAATTATATTTTCCCAGGGAAGCAGCTTTAAATCCATCGACTGAAATCATCATTACCCATATCCTATGTTAATTTCCTTGGGCTCATTAGTATGTATGACAATTAGTGACTCCATGGAAGCATGCTAGAGGCAAGTTGGTGGAAGAAATTCTGATTGGAACTATCGGGCAAGTGCTGTGGGGAAAGGACAGAACCTGAAGCTGAGGGTTTCTGGGGACAGTCACGTTTGTGCCCACTGGGTGCCTCTTCCCTCTGTGATCACCACCCACTCCACTCCTGTTTTAGTCATTTTAGGTTACTATAATAAAACATTATAAACTGGAAGGCTTATAAAAAAGCAGACTTTTTTCTCCCTCACAGTTCTGGAGGCTGGAAGTCCAAGATCAAAATGCCAACAGATCTGATGTCAAGTGAGGGCCTGATTTCTGCTTTGTAATTGATGCCTTCTATTTCTGTTCCCATGTAGTCCAAAGGTCAGTCTCTCTCAGGCCTTCTTTATAGGACACTTATCCCATTCGTGAGTGCCTTGGCCCCATGGTCTCAATGTCTCCTAAAGACCCAACCTCCTGCTATCATCATGTGGGAATTTCAGGCCTCAGCATATGAATTTCTCAGGTACAAAAACATTGAGCCCTACCTTTCTACCCCAAGTCCCTCCCCTTAGACACAAAGCCAGTGAATTGGTAAATTATCCAATTGTCCAGGAAGACAGGCTCCAGTCAGGAGGATGTAAAATTGCCAGGTGCCCCATGGTTCCGTGTTTCCTCCCCGGGTGATGTCCTCTCACTCACTGCCTAGAAGGGCAGAATAGAGTGCACAGGAGGCCATGGCTGTGAGTTCTTTGCAATTCCCCCCAGCCTCTGTCTCCTATTCCAGATGAGACAAGTGAAAGGACCTCCCCTGTGGGGTCCCCATAAGATGTAGTGTGCTAACACATGTACAGTAAACATACCAAATGGCTGCTAGGTCTTCTCCTCCATCATTTATCCAGATAGTTTAATTAAATGACATCTACATGGAAGACTTCCCTTCACTGCTCCTCCTTCTCTGTCCTACTAAGAAGCTGCTTGAATGAATTCCTTAGAAACACACACAAGGCAGCACAATTGTGCCATGAAGTGAGGGAATATGAAGGGGAAAGACAAATAATAAAGACCTCTGCAGTTGATATTTCTGGATCTGCCTTATGTCATATGACTAGTGTCACAGCCCAGCTCCACTAGCTCTAGTGCCTGCCGTCTCTGCTCCAGCCATGCCCAGGCTCTAGTAGGAAGGACCATGCATGAGAGGTGAAGATCCCCACACTGCCCAGGACATCATGGGATCACGTAAGGAGTCATGGTTGCCCTGACTACAGCTAAGTGGAGTCCTAGGGACCTTTTCTCTCTCTTGCCACCCACAGTCATTTTCTAGCCATTGTTTGACTGCCTCTGGTGCACACCTTATCCCATGTCCATCTGGGAACGAATCATCCCTCAAAGCCCAGCCCGGCAATTATCACACCAACTCTATCCTCTGAAAACCTGTAATTAAAGGACAAGAATAAACATTTATTCTGCCTTCATAGGAGGAACCGCAGTTGAGCCTGTTGGTGAGCGAAAGCTCTTCCTTAGGAAAGAATGCTGATAACAAACGTAGGAAAAAATGATAGAACTGGTAAAGTATTATCTTGCAATCTCTCATGAAATAGTTAAGGTGCCAATGTTAGAGAAAGAGAACATTGACAGGGTGTCGTGGTATTAGCTGATGATAGAAGATGATTTGAGGATGGGAGATGATACAACGGAGGGACCTAGAGTTGCAGCCTTAACTCAACTAGCATCAAACTAGCATCTCTGTGAGTGGGGCAACCGCAGAGTGTGTTCTTTCTGGTATGACACAGGATGAAGGGTTCAGCTTTATCTGTAAACTCCTCTCCCCAAAATCATTAACATACATCTCATCAAGTTCTTAAACCTAACTCCCACTTAATAAGAAATTCAGGGGAGGGAGGAGCCAGCCAATGGATACTACAAGGCACAATCAGAGGGCTTCGTGATGTGGGATAAGTGCATAGGACAATTGGCCTGGTTCCTTTCAAAAGTCAATACTAAGAGAAGTCTGCATAGCAGCATCATTCATAATTGCAGAAAGATAAAAATAACTCCAGGCCGATGACTAGATAAATCAATCAATGACTAGATAAATAAGATGTAGTATATCTATGGAGTGGAATATTATTTATTAATAAAAGGCAATAGGTAGTAGTACATGCTATAGCATGGATAAAACTTGAAAACGTTATGCTAAATGAAAACAGTCTGTAATGTATGATTACTTTGGTATGAAATCTCCAGCATGGGCAAATCTACAGACAGGGAAAGTAGATTAATGATGATTTGGAGGTAAAGGGGTGAATTTGCAGGAAATTGGAGGACAGAGGTGATTACTAATGGGCACAGTTCTAAAATTCTCAACTCAGTGACTGTATTGCATACCATGGAATCATATTGTTTTATGACTACATTGCAAGAAGTGAGAATTGTATGTCAGCACAGCTATGTTTAAAAGTTAGACCTATGTGTTGTTCGGAGTGAGCTTTTGATGAGTCACAATAACTAAATGCAGCACATGACTCTTGAGTCAGATAATCTATCTTCAGTGGCACCTGAACTGTAGAAATTAGAAAGCTGTATAAATGTTTTGGGAATAATTGAGGAAATTTTAATGTTAAAGGAAGGCAGCTTGGTAGCTGGCAGAGCACACATGAGGAAAGATTGGACTGGACAGGAGGCGGCCCAATGGGCACTGGGCCCAGAGGAGAGCATCCAAGCAGAGTGCTCTCCCAGGAGGACAGACGGTCCATCCTTGGGCTCCATTCAAGAGAATTCAGCAAGTTAATCATTTGAGGATCATGGGACACAGTGTTCTTATTACTGGAGAATGGAGTGACCAATACGGAAAAAGCAGAAGTTGGAATGAACCCTGTGGCATTTGATTAGAGTTGGTGGTATCCGGGTAAGCCATGGTTTGGGGTGCTGATGTAAGTGAATATGTAGATATCTCGGCTCTGCTCTCTGAGAAGGCCTGGGAGTGGTGGCAGCCTAGTAAGCCATGAGTGCACTTAGAACTCAGATCTTGGTTCTAAACAGTGTTTCCACTGAAAGGGCCCAGTCACTGCTGGAGACATAGCTGATTATGGACTAAAGAATGAAGAAGAGAACCTGGATTCCCTAGATGGGCCAGAAAGTAAACAGTGTTCACAGAATGAAGGGAAATGTCAAAAGTGCACAGAAGTAGCAGGAAAGGCTGCCCCAATGATGAGCAAATTTGAGTTTCAAAATAAATAATGATGTTAGTGCAGTATATCGCACTGAGTAAAATAGAAATCTGTGAGTCTACACTGATATCAGTAAATGAATAAAAAGGGGGAAGAGAAATCTCTTTGCCTTAGAAAACTAACTGATAAATGCAAAAAGAATCAATAGGCAATATAACAATCCTTGGTAATTCCTTATCATCTTGTTTTGAAATTTTGTATCATTTTTATTGTTTTTCTTATTCTCTTTAAAATAAAAAAGAGAATATCCAAGTGTGTTTTCTCCTTCTAGCCCCAAAAGGAAGCACCCTCATATTTTCACTGATGGGAGGGTGTCATGAAATGTTTCACAGTGAAATAATACTCATTCGTGGAAAAAGAATGAATTTATGAATATGTGCAACACCCTGTATTAAACCACAGCGATGTAATAGTAAGCAAAATAGGCCAGGTACAAAAGCAAATACACTCCATGATTTCACTATATGAAGTACCAACAAATCAACTATGAAAGAGGCTCATATAATTGCTACATCTAGGATGGACACAGTATTGATTTAGGGAAAGACTTCAGAGAATCTTCTAGAATGATTAGGGTGTTGTATCTTGGTTAAGGTGGTATTTTCAAGAGTATGTGTGTATGTAAAATTTAACTATGCTGTACCTTAAGATTTAAACATTTTAATGCACGTAATTTGCATCTTAAATAATAATAAAGAAGAATCTTATAAGGAAAAAAGAAGAAAGAAAATCACCACTTGGTAAAGATCATTGTAATAATTCAGACAAGAAAAATCAATTCAAGATAAAAGCAAAAGGTGAAGAAAAGACCAGAAATAGAATTCCAGAGTCTCAGAGTTTCTTCCTGGTAGACACATTTTTATCAAGTGACAAAAGTTAACATTATCAGTACTGGGACAAATACAGATTGTAGGCCTTCAGATAGGCATCGGTTCTGTGAAATCCCAGCCCAAAATTTACAATCTGATTCTAAACAGGAGGAAACACTGAACAAACTCACACTGAAGACTTGAAAAGTGATGGGCCTTGAATTACAAAACACTGTCAAGCGCATGAAAACTAAGCTGAAACTGAGAAAGTTTCAGAGTAAAGGGAAACTTGACTTCTGGGTGTGAAGAGTGATGCTTGGATGGGACTCTGACCATCACAGAAACTTCTGGGTGAAGGATATACAGGAATTTTTCACACTGGTTTGGCAAATTTCTTGAAAAAAAAAAATATAACTATATTTCCTTTTGAAAGATTTTCAGAGTCTACTCTATGTTGCCATGCGACCTTGTGCAAATTTTGGTTGTTTAGTGTAAATTATTCTACCTGGTCACTACTCCGCCCCCCTACTATACTGTGAACTCCTTGAATCCCTGGGCTGAGTATTATTTATTTCAAATATTCTTGAGCACAATGCCCAGGATATAAGAAGCATTTAGGGGATGTTTGTTGAGTCGGTGAATCAAAGTATTGGGCTGCTGAGAACCCCTGACATTGGCTGGTAGCACTCCGGACATGCTGAACAGTGGTAAATTTTTCCAGATATTAAACTGAAATGTTCCTCTCTACAAACCAGAAAACATCTGCCTCCCCTGCAGCAACAGTGTCCTGGAACAGTGTCGTGCTTTGCACGCTCGGCAGAGTGGCGTGCCTGCCTCACTGCTCCTGAGAGAACAATGGCCCTTGTTTGTTTAATCCCAGCCCATTGTGGTAGCCTTGACTGTACAGAGCTCACTTGTGATTCATGTGAATGTCACTCGACTCCCAGAGGTTTGCAGCCATAATTCAACATTTGTTAATAGCCACTTAAAATGTCCCTGAAATAGCTAACAGGCCCAGGGGATGGAAGGTGTTCTGCTAGAAAATCATTCCAGGAAGGCAGAAGTGGCATTGACTTACATCGTAGAAGACTGTTGCTTCCACTCCATAAAGACACTTTCCTTTTATCAGAGACCTTCTCACCTCTCATAAGAGAGATAGGCATCTCTCAGGGCCACAAGGGAGAAGGTGGGAACCTGAAATTTCCCTATATAGCATAGAAGACATGCTGGGTCCTCTTCTAATCACTCCTGTCCCAGATCATTGTAATAATTTTCTGTCCCAGAAAAAGGACCCTCCATCACCCTACCCAAGAAAGGAAGAGAAAATACAAAGGAAAACAGTCCAGAGGATCCCAGGATAAAACCTCCTGTTCACACAGCAGAAAGGGGAAGACAGAAAAACATGGTGCTGGACTAAAAGTAAAAAAGTTTGTTAGGTGGGGATGGCAAACATGGAAACCAGGAGAAGAAACTCACACAGGTTGGGGCCAACTGAGCCACACAGTTTAAAAATTATTTATTTCTCCCCAGATCTAGTTAAATAACTTTCCCAAGATCATCCCAATATTACACAATTGTAATGTATAATAAAAAGGTCAATAAAATAGTCTGTACATTGATAGTCTCACTCCAGGGCCCAGGATTCTCCCAATGGCTACCTGCACATCTGTTCACTAGAGAATGGTTGAGTGGACATTTAAAATCAAGTCACTGATTCAGAAGCAGAAGCTGCATCACTCAGTGCCAAGTTCTTGCCACCTGGTTTCTTAGACACATCTATTTCCCATCAAATTATCTTTTCTGCCACCCAGAGTCAGATTTAATATGAAGCAGTGGAGGTGAAAAGAACTAGCAAGGCAGCATCACATGCGTATCTGGAAAGTGCTGTTCAGTCCTTTAAGTGGGGCCCCTGGGAGCCCTAGTTGGCAAATGGGAAAAATAGCAAATGTTAAATCCTGGCAAGAAGAGACTTCTCTAGTTTCTCAGCTTTCCTGGAGAGGGTGCTATGCAATTGCTGGGCACTCCACCGGTGCATTCCTGAGTAGGAAGTTCAAAGGTTGAGTGCAAAGCACAAAGACAGAAGCTCTGAAGTATCAAAGGTGTGTACCCAGCTCCAAAGATGTGGTGCTTATAATATGCAGAAATCACGGTTCCAGGATCCCATGCCCACCTTCCCCTCAAAACAAAAAGATTTAAATTGCGAAGCTGATGCACAGTGTCTGGCGTTGCTTCCCATGAAACCAGCTGCAACAAATATGCATGCCACCAGCCTGTGATGACCTACATATTTATCGGAAGAGCAGGCTAGACTCAGCTACTTCGAGAACCAGTCTTTTGATGGCATCTGTGCTGTCTGTTTTCCTCTAAAGGTGAAATTGTAGCTGGAAGGTCTTGTACACTAAAAATCTATGACATTGTCTTACAACCCCGAGCTCCCTCTTCAAGCTTCAGCCAGAAAGAGCTGAGGCTGCCTTTGCTCCCTCTCTGTTAACTTATACAGGGAAAAGGATGCAGGTAAGAGCCAGAGGGCTCCACGGACATCTGAACTTTAAGGGTAGGGCCACCCCGCTACTCTACATATTCTCTTCTTCTGCTTTAGCTCCAGCACCTTCTGGGATCCTGCTTTAAGGGGAGGATGCATAAGTTGAGGAATCTTGAACCTAAATTCCAGCTCTTCTGAACTATGACTTGAAGACATGCTGATGAATATGGCTTGATTTCACCCACCTCAACAATTTATAAGAAATACTTTAAAGTGAACCAGGAGACACGAACTGCTATACCCGGCTTTCTGGCTGAACGACCTTGGGCAAGTCCACTAAGTCACTCAGTCTACTGGGTTCAACTATGAAGCAGATATATTGGTATATTTTGCGCTATCAGAATTTTGGGAGGATCAAATAAAATCTTAGAAAGCATCCAAGATCTGGAGCCAGGCTACCTGGTTCAAACCCCAAATCTGCCTATTTCTAGCTAAGTGATTGCAGGCTAGTCATTTAACCTTTCTGAGCTTTAAGATTTTTCCATTAAAAAGAAAAAAGCAAACTACATATTTCATGAGGATGTTGTGAAGACTGATTGAGATATTCCACAGAAAGGTAAAGTTCTTAGAACAGACTCTAGGATCCTCAGAAAATGTCAGCAGTCATTAACAGGTATTGTGAACTGCACAGTGTTAGGCAATTGGGAGGAACTATTCTTGACATAGTCTGGGTATCCACAGCAGCTTATGTTCAACTGCAGTAACAATAGCTCGGGCTGGGGCTTGATCACAGCCTCATTCCTCATACTCTCCTGGGCTTTCCTGATGCAGTACTGTCAACATGAATTTCCAGAAAAGTCCTTTTGGCTCTTGGAACTGCTGTCACTGTGTTAATTACCAGCTTATCATGGTAATAATACAAATAATACCCACCACCAAATAGCTGACAATCTATTAGCATCTGGCCACTGCTGAAAGGTTTATTTGTACTCATTCAGTTACTACCAGCAATTCTATGAAGCCTCAGTATTAGAGTATTATTATTGAATAGGTGAGGACATTGAGGCCTGGGGGGCGGTTAAGTAATTTGTACAATGTCATATAATCCCTAATCCCGAAACCTATCTCTACCTGTCTGACACTAAATCCCATGATTACACCTGGAGGCGAACATACTTCATTATGTTATAATCTCAGATGCCAGAGTCCCTCCATCCTTCCAGCACTGGTTGTCCTCACCTACCTTGGATGCTCCCTTGTTGTCTATCACCAGTGCTACTGGGAAGGGCATTCTTGCCAGATTATCTTCCATCCCAACTCCTGTAATACAGTCTGCCTCTCTCCCCACCACTTCTAGAGTTACCTCTAATCCTCATACTTCTTAGTCTCTCCTGCACTCCACATGGAACCAGGTCACGCCTGACACAAAGCCAAGATTTTCTCTCTAAAGTTAAAGCCAGCTCCTAGAATTTATTACATCTCTTCGGGATCTGCCTCTCGAGCAGGGCATACACTCCTCAGGAGACCCAGATCATTGAACAGTCACTCCAATCCCTGGTTCCCCCCACCTGTGCGCACTCCTCCTGCACGCTCCCTGGATACATGGAAATATCTACTCTTCTGTATGTAGAGATTCTCCCAGGACACCACTTTTATTCTTGGATTCCAAAACATTTAGCTTCAAAGCTGCGCAGTACTGGGCCAGTAGGGTTCTCTGTGGGCTTGATGTGCTCGGTCACATTGATTACCAGTTCTTTTCAATACCATCCTTCAGGGGCCCTCACCTCTGACCTGAAGTATCTATCCAGGAAGGAAATAAATCAAATACTCTCAGAGTTGGAAGCAACTTTAGAGGTCATTAAATCCAACCCTTTACCTTGTATCGATCCTTGTCTACAGTATTGACGATCAGCAAGCCCTCAGCCTCAAGTAGTGCTGATGGCAAAGCACAGGGTATTCTAAACTCCCGGGAAAACTCTGTCCAATCAGCTGAACACCACCTCTCTGAACTCCCCACCCACCAGCTGGCGCTTGTTCTGCCTTCTGGCCTCACACAGAGAAAACCCCATTCCTCTTTTCTATGATTGCCTTCCAAGTGTTTGGAGACAGCAATCATGCTGCCCCTGAGTCATCCACTTCGTGTTTCAGCCTAAACAATCCGAGCTCTTTCATACACTCCTCATCACTCATGGTTTCTGTGACATATGAGGGGCATCACCTCTGGTCAGCATCCATCTCTCACTGCCTCCTGCTTTAAAGATGTGCTCAAGCCACTGCCAACATCAAAGGCAGGAGCCTCATCCCTGGGGCTTGAAGCCAGGCTGATATATACGCAGGAAGAATGCAGGGAAAGAGGGGTTGGAGGAGGCTGAGAAAGAAAGTCTTCACAGAGAGCAGACTTGGGAAGCAATGAGGCCACAGGTGCTAGTAGTGGTGTGAGCTGGAATGTGAGAAGCTTAGGGCACGGAGCTGCTGGCAGTGTAGGGAGGATGGCTCAGCTCCTTGGGCAGGGCTGTCTTGGAGCAACAGAAGGAAAAAGACTCCAAAAGGCAATAAATCAACAAAACCTAAATTAGTGAATCCCAGTCAGAGCGTTTCTCATTTAAATTATGAAGAATTGGCCTTGGAAAGTATTGTAAGGCCCAAGTTGAAGACACAGATCTAGAAAAGTCCAAGGCTTAAACGATTTTTTTAAACACAGGTACTTCTTTCTTTCAAAGCCAGTTTGAATTTCCTTTGCTGGGTTTATTCTTCATGTTACCAATCAGGTGGAGAAGCAGAAAATGATTCACGTTTCCTAGTACATGTAGAGATAATGTTCTTATACAGGTGATTCATTAAGGGATTGCTCCCCAAAAAAGTCCCAGAGGCAAGGAAGGAATCAGGATTGGGCAGGGGGAAAGGTAAACACAGACATGGTGTTATGGTTTGTGTCTGGGTGTCCCCCCAAAGACACATGCAATCATGGGGCGGGTTCTAGGATTTGTGATTGATCCAGGGTTCAATGCTGGGATTATGGGTGTGAGTGCTACACCTGCCCTGGGGCAGGTAGTTTGTATACAATGTTAGGAAGGGAAAGAGGTTGCTTATCGCCATTCCGCCCTTTTGCACTTGTTGCCTGTGCTGTTTTCCACCGCCAGGAACATTTGCCTTCTGCCATGTGCCACTCTACTTTAGAGCCAGCCGGGTATGGACTGAAACCTCCACATACTGTGAACTAAATAAACCTTTCCTTCCCTAATTTTGGGCATCGGGTATTTTGTCTCAGCAAGGAGAGAAAAGTAACCAAGACACATGGTTTCAGGAGAAGTCCAGCTCAGCCTGATTCTATGGGAATCAGGGAAGCTCTGGAAAGTAACTGCACGACTCTGCTCCATCCTGAAGAAAGATGACCAGCATTTTGTGCTCCCCTCAGTCACCAGCCACTGGCTGCCCCCAGGTGGTGGGGACACGGTAACTTCCCAGATAGCTCCGGGAGTGGCAGCACCAGTAAACTAAGGGCAAGTCCCCTTTAAAGGTCTCTGGCATGAGTTGTGAAATAGTCTACCTACAGCAGGAAGAAAGGAGATCTGTACAGGGCAACAGCATCTTCCACAGATGCCCTCACTAATTCATACCTGTAAGACCCACAGCAAATTCACCTTATACCCGCTTAGCCAGTGTGATGGGAACTAGTTGGATCCGTGAGCTCCAGCCAAAATTATAATAGCTCACAGCCGGGGTTCTGAGAGAACAGTATGGCACCTCCCATATCCTACTGCAGCCACTCAGCACAACGCTTTCACTGTATAGATCCATCTGAATAAAACCAAATAAACAATAAATGGGTAAATATGTCTGCTTAAAATATAAAAGCCCCAGTATGAGGTTCATTCCAATGAACAAGTGTGGGCTCAGAAAATAACTTTTGGTTATTGCAAAACTGTTGATGTTCTGTTGCAATAAAGTTGTAAAGGTTGGCAAGTCCTTGGAAACCACCTGGTTCAGCCTGCTTATTTTACACATGAGGAAACTGAGGCCTGTAGAGGCCAATTATCTCACCTAAGGTTGTGAAAATCAATCAACAAAGGTCAATAAATCCAGGCGAATATACTCCTTCTCTGTTACAGGCTTAATTTCTTCTGAGCATAAATTCCAATGGCCATGAGTTAATCAATAGAGAATGTAACTAAATCATGAGAAAAATAAGTACTGGCATGGAAAAATGTGTCCCAGAATAAAGCTCCACTTGATAAACATGCTTCTACCAGATGCTTCAGATTTATCAAACAATAAAGGTACGTAGTTCTGAATGTTTCAGCTTCTACCCAGTAACCACTATTCCCAATCTGTATGGGTTAGTTTTAAGTCAAATACATGGGGGAAATGTGATATATGGGATTTCAAACCTGTAGGAGTGAGACAGACCATTAGTGTCAGGTTATGATAGGTCATGGGCTAAGTGACCTGGCTACTCAGGTTTGGTATTTCAATCTGGCTTCACCAAACATCAACAGACAAAAAAGAGAAAGTACTCCACAAACTTTCAGATGTCTCCAGACTCATGTAGTAGTTTTTCCAGTCTGTTGGGAGGAATTGGATGCTTGCTACTTTGAAATATGAACTACTCTAAGAAGTACCACTTGTAACAGCAAACGCAATGGTAAATGCTATCAATTCAGGCTTTGAGGGATTATGTTTAGAGGGGGAATCACATTTCAGGGCTTCCTATAGAAATCAGTCACTAAATTTGCTTTATAGAAAATGTTCTAGAATTCATCTCTGCATTAAAGAAAGGACTTCCCATAGGAAAAAAGAGAATCACCACAGAGAGGGAAAAAGAAGAGTTCCCACATCTATAAGCTCCCAAGTTTTGGAGATCTAAGTACTCCCAAGAAAAGAGGCATGGACGTACAGGCTCATCCAGCGAGCAACTGGGCATCAGCTCAGATCCTATGTAGTAGCTTTAGCTTTTCTTTCTAAGTAGATGGTATTGTTATCAGATTGGGACTCTTATTCAGATTTCTGGTGACCTGAACAAATAATTGGGCAGGAAATTCAAAAAGAGCAGCAAGATCAAAGATTTATTGAAAGTGAAAGCACACTCCACTGGATGGGAATGGACCAGCAGGCTCCAGATCTGAGGAGGCTTGTTGTTGAGGGTTTTAAGGACCAGGATTTGGAGGTGGAATTGAAGGTTTGGCCTGAGGTTTTACTTTTCCCAATAAGCAGTTTGGCTCTGCCCTTTCATTCATGATGGAGATTTTTTTTACCTTTTAGGGCACATGGAGGAACTGCCATGGTTCCCATAGCCCACAAAATAAGGATAAAGGGTAAAGACGTGGTGATTAGGGCCAAGATCAGCCAGGAGTTGTTGAAGATCAATGCATGCATGCCTGGAGAGTCATTATATATGAACTGGGTTACCTCATTATTTTTATATTTAGACCAGGATATCCTGGACATGGATCAAAGTTTAAAGTTTAACTCGGAAGGTAGACCTAGCCCAGAAAGTAGGCTCCCAGGAAGGCCTTTCCCTTCTCTCCCTGGCTGCTTCTAGCTACCTCCTGCCTCAGTATGAGTCATCAGAATTGTCAGCTCCCAATCACTATCTAACCTTTTCATCACATCTGAAAGAATTCAATTTGCCCATGAAAGCATTCACTTCAGAGAGCACATCACCTAAGGTTCTACAGACAAGAAGATCCCAACCAGAAATTGGCATCATGAGAACTTGTTGCCCAGTGTGATAAAGATTGCTTCTCAAAGGGAACATCAAAGGCTCACAAGACTACATACCATCCTAGGTATATGAGGAACCATCTAATTTGCATTGGTTGCAACTTACCATTTTGACAGAACCTAGAAACTGCACAAGTGGGGGAGAGTTAGGGTCTGCATCTGTGTGCTGAGGTTTGTAGAATGGATAGTCATGCAAGGAGAATCAGAGTTGACCAAGAATAGAGACTCATGGAGGAACAGAGTTGGCCTCCAGCCAGGAGGTCTGATCTTGGGAATACATCTCCGGTGAATCCTAGCAAACATACAAAGAATGGAGAGACTGAGGTTGCCTAACATAACTATGCAATCAACAAAGTAGAATCAAAGGAGAGTAATTGGTGTTAAGCTGTTACTCTAAAATTGAGCGGTTACCTCAGACCCAGGATCCCATGCACGGAACCCTAGAAGAACATAAATTTGACATTGATTAGGTGTACTATATAGCAGATGTGGTCCCAGATACACAGGTATGATCCTGGCCCCAGTAGTACGCATTATGCTGCCAAGTGAAAATACTCCCAAAGTACCAAGATAACTCATGTAATTACATGGAAGTCATAGAAAATTTTTCTTCCTTCTTTATTCTTTCTTATGCTTCAGAAATTTCCTCCAATGAGCATGGGTTGCTTCTATAATCAGAAAGTGCATTATCAAAAGAATGACAGTAATAGGGCAAACTATCTTAATGCAGGTGGAATCCCAGGTGCCTATGTTGCAAAGGGAGGCTTATAACAGTCAGTCACTTTATATCAACCAGTCACCTTACATTAAAAAAATTCAAGCCCACTTAATAGATACTCTGAAGGCATATTGTGAGAGTCATGAGACATACAGTTCTAAGGCCTGAAAATACAAAGATGAGTGAGGACATCATATCTTGCAAGGAAGAGAGAGATAAAAACATAGTGTACAAAAATAAGCAGCGCTTAGCAATGAGATACCATTCACACCTGCTAGAACTCCTATAATCCAAGAGACAAAAGATAACAAGCATTGGTGAGCATGTATAGAAAAGGCAACCTTTTGCACAATGTTGGTAGGAATGTAAATTGGAATAGTCATTATGAAAAATTGGATGGTGATCTCTTAAGGAAATTGAAAATAGAACTACCATATGATTCAACAATCCTACTACTGGTAATATATCCAAAGGAAGTGAAATCAATATATAGGAAAGACATCTGCACTCCCATATCCATTACAGCACTATTCACAATAGCCATCAAGTTAAGTATGTATTAACAGAAAAATGGATGAAGGAAATGTGATCTCTATATCATCCATATCTATATCATCTATATCTATGTATGACAGCCATAGAAAGCGAAAGAAATCTTGTCTTTTCCGTCAATATAGATGAACTTGTTGGTTCCCTTAAGTGAAATAAGCTAGGTCCAGAAGGACAACGTTGCGTGGTATAATTTGTATGTGAAATCTTTTTTAAAAATAGAGTAAAATAAAGCTCAAAGACACAGAGAGTAAAATGATGATCATCAGAAGCTGAGAGTGCGGGTTGCAGAGACTGTCTGAAGGATTGCAGAGATGTTGATCACAAGATATGAAATTTCAAAAGAAATAACTTCAAAAGATCCATTGCGCACCATGGTGATTATTGTTCGTAATAGTATATTGTATATTTGAAAATTGCCAAGAGAGTAGATTTCACGTGTTCTCACCGTCCACACACACATCCACACACACATGCACACACATCCACACACACTCATACTAAATACATACGGCATTCTACAACATACATATACTCAGTAGCATGTTGGGCACAGTCATACATACAATTTTTACTTATGAATTTAATGACAAATTTTCAAATGATCAGTGGCTTAAAAACTCATGAATTACTTTAAATTATCTCTAAGGTCCATTTTAGCTCAAACACTCCATAATTCTCACAGGATGAAAACCATAATGACTGCCATAATGACTGCTCTGACAGAGGGATAAACCAAATGCTGTTTAGCAGACAGAAGAGGAAGAGATTAATTTAGATTATGGTAATGGGGAGGGGACAGGTTTCCTGGAGAAGGCTACAATTATCTTAGGCTACAGTTATCTTAAAAGATAAGTCGTACTGAAATGAATAGACACGGAGAGAGGGACAAAAGGCAAGGAGACAAAGTAAGCAAGGCTCATGAGGTAGGATCCTGGGTCACTTCAGGGAACAGTAAGTACTATTTAATCCACAAGCCCCTGCTGTGTATTTGGGGTGGGCAGGCCCTGCACTTGGCTTCATGTTCACAGCATTGGTTTTGAATAAACTACTACCTAGGGATGGGAGAGGGCCTTGACTCTGTGATGGCATAGGTTTAGTCTATGCTGATCACTGCTGTGTAGCGGATGCTCTGTTTGATCTATTGGCCAAGGAAGGATCATTCATGAACCAACATGATTCAGGGTGAGAAAAGCTCTATGTGTACCGCACAAGTCACCCAACTGCTGGCCACGGAGGACATAGTTCCTGGAGGTGAGTGTGGGAATATGAAATACAACATGGCAGCCAATGCAATGGGGAAGGAGACAATGTTTAGGCAATTGAACTGGACTGAAGAAAGGCAGTGAGCTTAACAAATTAAGAGAACTAAGAGTTCCATATGCACAGCAGTTGCTGGAACTCTGAAGCTATTGTTGAAGTCGGGGGATAGAATAATTGGAAGAGAACTAGACAGGGAGTCAAGAGAGTTGAAATCAAGCACAGGCTCAGTTAGCAGTTCCCGAGTAGTTCCTAAGCAGAGCAAGCCCCCCAACCAATTATGAGTCATGGGTATTATTACTCCTATTTTAGAGATGGGAAACCAATCTTAAGAAACTTGCCCAGGACTTCACATCAAACAGGTGTCAAAGCCAGTATTTCACTTCAGATCTCTCCAAAAAGCCCACATTCTTCACACGTGCATGCACCCGTGCACACACAATCATGCATCTTATATAAGAAGTTGTAGGGCTAGATTGGCAATAGACCCATCCAACCTTGCTCAAGAATCTCAAAGACATGCTCTTCCTAAATTTCACCTCCACCATCTCTATCATGTTATGTGATGCAGGTCAATAGGATCTGTATGATACCTCCCAGTAAGTCTCATAATACAGACACTTTTGGTAAGGAAAGAAAGAAAGACCTTTCCTAAAAAATCTCATATTTAAAGTACAAGCACACGCAACTATAAAAAGTAGGTTAGAATGGAAAGAAGTGTCATTTGCATTCTTGGACTTGGGGGAAGTGAACCTCAATGCGATGAGCAAAGAAACCACCTCAAGAAGTTGGTTGTTGGTCAGCGGCATGGCCACCTATCAGCAGCAGTCAGCTACTGCATCCAACTGTAAGAAGGCCCCTTTCAAGGAGGCTGGGCTGGATAGAACCCAGTGCCCCGGAGAAAGAAGCAGCCACCTGTCCCTTGATGAGTTCATTCTACTAGCATTACTCATCAAGTCTGACTCTTGCAAACAGGGCAGGTAGGCAGGACAATAACCTTCCTACTAATACTGGTAATAACCACCTTGTATCTGCATAGCTGGCAATATGCACAAAAGAATTTTCACATATTCTGCCTCATGTTTCATCTTCCCAATAACCCTGCGAATCAGAAAGTCATGCATTGCTATCACATGGTAGATGAGCAAGCAGGGACCTAGAAAGGATGCAAGATAAAAGCCATGGAAAAAAGATGGAGTCGATGGAACTGAACTTTGAACCTATGACTTCCTATTCTTAGTCTTGAACTCAGATTATCCAACATCACAGCTAGAGACACAACTCCTATCCAAATTTCCCTTCCTTCGCCTCCAGGTCACGAGCTATCTCCTCCAAGAAAACACCGTGTAATCAAAGTCCTCTACTGCTTTTCCAGGAAAAAAAAGCACACACCTATTTGCAGTCAGATTGTCCCAGCTGAGAGCTAAGCATATACCTGCATGTGCATGGAGCACACCTGTTTACAAGCAGTCAGAATTCCACACCTGGCTTCCCAGGGACTTTTAGTCTTTACAAACAGCCTGTCTTGCTCTGCTACAATCATGGCTGGTTTCCTAATTAAAGGGTATTATGCACTTCATTGCACAGTAGCTAAGAACTTGGAATAAGGAAGCTTATGCTAAATCATTAGCTCCAGAGATGCTACTAGGTATGCTTTACTGTATAGGAAAAGAAATGCAAAAAAAAAAAAAAATCCACCTGTGACACTCCCTCCCCCACACTTAATGTCTCTAGTAAGGCAGGCAAAGATAGCACTTAGAGAAAAAAGGCACCCAGTGTAGAACACCCCAGACAGAGCTTGTAAATAAGGCAACTAGAGGGAGACAAGTGGGAGAGAGAATGCATGAGAGAAGGCTGGTGATCTAGCTCTTCCAACAACTACTGCTCATGTCCTCAGCTCTCTCCTGGCGTGGGAGCCCAAGAATGAGCACACCTCCACCCAGGGCCACCAGGACACAGTGAGACCAAGGGTGAGGCAGGAGGGTCGCTCCCCACCACAAGTTCTTAATCAAACACAGCATGGTGTTGTCATGTAGACGCTCAGCATAGCGGACGAGTGCAACCAGCCTCCACAGTCTCCTCCAGCTTTCCTGGAGTGGGTGCCTTTTCTGCCATCCCTGAACATATGGAAGACCAGCACTGAGGCTCATCCCCTTTTCAGTAATGGGGAAGGTCATACATAGTGGGTCAGTCCAAAGACAATCACACAAACAGATCCATCTTTATCTTAGTGAGCATGGCAGATAATAACAATCCCGCTAGCCAAGTAATAAACCTCATCCACAGGCAACTTTGTTACTGGGGATGCATCCCAGGGAAGCCAAAAGCTCAGGTAAAGATGTAAATCTTGATTCTTGGCCTCTTGGGACCCTGGAAATTCACGACAGGCCAAATGCAAAAGAGAAAGCTAATGTCCAAAAATCCTTACTTTTAAATAGAGCCTAGACATGAATGCAGAGGAAGCCACAAGTTAGATGTGCAGTCGTGACGATGCCTAAAGGTTCCGTCCAGACTCTGCTACCTACTGCAGCATCGCAGTGTAACATTTTGTTGTCTGTGTGTTCCATGTGTGCACAGGCAGACAGAGGAACAGCTGAGTGCATTTCTGAGATGCATGGTACTGTGGTGAAGCTAAGTGTTGCCAGGCGCTAGGAAACGTGGGGTGGAAAACAGTGACGGCTTCAGCCTCCAAGAATGAGGCATTTTCCCCATCCCTCCCCAAGGCAGCAAGATGCCGTTTGTGCATGGCATGTTTTAGGGTCCTGTTTGCTCCATTTAGAGGGGCTGGTCCCTTTCCCCAGCTTGGGTTGGCTTCTTCTTCAGCAGATGCTGCTGCTGGTTTTGCTGTGCTCTTGCCCAGAACGTTTAAAGGGGATAATATAAAAAGGGCTCCCCCAGGAAACAGATCTCCAGCACAGGGACTGTGAGAAGCAGTGTCTCCAGCACTCTCGGAGTTTCCAGAATCAGAGACAACCCACAGCAAGCACAGAGGCTGCAGGAAGAGACTGGTTGTAGCATTAAACGAGCCTCAGAGCAAGAGGCAGGTGAACTGGAGAGGGGGTGGGGGAAAGATGCAGCACAGAGAAGACAGGGCATGTCTTACTGAGAGAGGACCACAGGTAAGTGTTAATGACACAGTCTAGTACCTTCACACTGCTGCACCTGCCACCCTGAACTTGCAACTGCGTTAAAGCTCAAGGCTCTGGGGCTCAAACTCTCCCATTTCTCCCCAAATCAGCTCTAAGGGAAGGAGCTATACTGGATTTCAGGAGGGTCCTATGGCCCATAATGTCCCAGACTCGCCTGGCAGTGCAGAGGAGTCCGCAGCTGCCGTCTGACCTATTATGCCAAGGTATGCCTAGTAGCCCACTAACTGGACTGAGAATGCTGGCAACAATAGCTGTCCTCCTATCCTGCCCTCTTGGCCCCCTCCAGCAATACCATTCTCATTGTAAGCCACATCCCCGTCTGCATTTCTTTTTACTCAGCTTCCCACTCCCTCGCCAGGCTTTCCAGTCCTACAGCTGCTTGCCCCCTCCCCACACGCTCCCTCCACACTCACATTGTAAAACAATTGTACACAGAGAAAATGAGCCTTGGAGTTTCAAGCCAAGGCTCCTAGACAAGCCAGCCGGGACTGCCTCGCCCTCACAGGCATCTCGCCCATCTGCACGTGTGCCTCCACCCAGGCCCTTCTCCCTGCCCATCCACTCTGGGCAGCTCCTTGCTTCCCCCTGCCACCTTGCTTCAGGTGGAGGCCTGGGGATCCCAGCCTCTCCTCGTCCTCACATGGAGCTCAGAATCCACAGAGAAAGGGCAGCAAAGAGCCTCAACACCTTTGCAGCTTCATCTGCTCCAGCAAGCTCCCCAAGCGGCAGGAGCTATACAGGCTGTGGGGGGGGGGCCCACTCCCCCTTCTCTGACAGCTTTAGCTCCAGCCCAACCCACAGGATGCAGTGTCTGATGCCACTTCCGAGCAGAGAGGGAGAGGGAGACAGAGAGAGAGAGAGAGGGAGAAGGATGCCACCTCGTCAGTGACAAGCTGTTCCAGTCACACAGCTTGGACCCCAATGCCCTGGACAACAGACAACCCAGGCCTCCTCCCTTTGGCTGGAAGGAAGCCAGCTCAGCAAGTCTGGCAAAGTGACCCCACAGCAATGCCCCACCACTCTCCATATCTGAACAGACCACGGCGCTCCATCCTGACAGGTAACCTTTGCTACAACAACTCTCTCCAACTACCCTCTTGGCCTTCAGCCGCTTGGCTACCTTCTGATTCAAACCACAAGGAGACCCCAAACCAAGTGGAAGACCTCCAGCACAGCACTTTCCAGAGGACCAAGCGCAAGAGCGATCCGAAAACAAAGTACTCACTGTGGTGAAGTCTTGGTGGCCACACTCCTGCCCCTTGAACTTGCAGTACAGCATCATATCCTTCAGGTCGTGGCCCACGCGATGCAGGAACTCCAGCATGCTGAACTGCTTGGGTTTGTAGTGTTTGAAGTTGGCCTTCTGCCGCAGGGCCTCCAGCACTGTGGGGTCAGCCAGATGCGGGTCCGGGATCTGCAGGTTGACGTCCAGCAGGGCCAGCAGCTCCCCAGCATGGTACAGGTCATTGGTGGTGAGCCTGGAGAAACGGAAGCCATTGAGGTTGCAAAGGGTCACAGCTGGGAAGACCAGGCTCTGGGCCACTACCTCGTCCACCTTGGTGACGTGCTGATAGGAAAAGTAGTAGGACACTCTCTCGGAGCTCTCCACCAGCAGCAGGCCCAAAGAGCCCACGAAGGCCACGGCCCAGAGCACACGCCGGATGGTCAGCGGCCCGTACACGAAGATGTGGCGGATGCCATGGAGAGTGGAGGAGTTGGCGAAGATCTGGATGCTAGATGGTTGCAAGCTGCCCTCGCTGGGACTCTCCTTGAGGTCCATCGGGACCCTGTGCAGTTCTGCAACTGGCTTCAGGTTGATGAAATTTCAGGGAAGAGTTCTCAGTCGTGGTACTCTGCTTATACCTTGCCGTTCACGTTCACGGCAGACAACGCCAGGCTAGCATCAGGCCAGACGCTGTGAGTTTATCCTGAGAGCCCAGCCGCGCCGACAGGGGTGAGTGTTTATATAAAACCCATTCAAACTCTAGCTCCTGATTTTTTCCAGGCGATAAGGAGGGCTGGTTTTATTTAGGGAGACACCAAGGTGATGTGGAAGGGATGTGGGTGGGAAGGGAGCGCTTAGCCAATGGAAATAAAGTCCTCCCCCCTACACACGCCACTAGAGACAAGATTAAAAGCGAGAGCGAGGGAGAAAATGCTTAAAACAAGTCGCTGAGCAGCTCGGAGCCTGTTAACCAGCGCATAAGCCCCGTGTTAACCATCCCGGGGTTGTCAGGGCAGCTGCCGAGGCACTGCGGTCGGGCGCAGAGCACAGCCTCCCCCGCTGCCGCCGCCGCCGCCGCCGCCGCCGCCACCGCCGCCGCGCTCGCTTCTCTCGGTGCTGCTGGCGCTCCCGGGGCCGCGTCTCGCCGCCGGCCGCCGTCCCTCCTCTCCTTCTCTTCCAGGCCCCCTTTCTGGGCAGAATTCCAAATGCTGGCCGCCGCGGCTAGCCGGAGGAGGCACCGCGACCAGCCAGAGGAGGCAGCGTAGCGTGCCGCCCGCCGCAGACGCGGGGACCCGGAGGCTAGGGACCGATGGAGGGGGGGCTCGGACCCGGGCTGCAGCCTCTCCGCCACCCCGGAGGAGAGGGAGACCCTGGAGGCGCAGAGCGAGTGGCGTCTGTCTCAGGCCGCCTGGCCTCCCTTAGCTATGACAGTGGAAGGGGAAGGGCCGGGCGAGGGAGACAGCACTGGTGGGGGCTGGGAACCTGGAGAAAGTTTCTTTTTAGCCTTTTTCAGACGGAGCTGTGGGGGACGGGGAAACGAGGGGGCGTTCTCCAGAAGGTGGGCAGCTAGCCCCGAGCGAAGACTTGACATCCCACCCCGTGGATGGCAGGAAGGCAGACGCTAACCAACCTCTAGCCAGGTATGGGGTGGGAGCAGCATTCCTTTGCACCAGTGTGAGCTCCCCTTGAGACCCAGCCTGGAGGCTCCAGGAGAGAGACGCTGAAAATAAGGACAGAAGAGAGCAATCTAAATCTACAGAGCTTCTGCTGCCTGCAGGAGGGGGGACATGCCAGGGAGTAGTGAGAGGCTCTCTAGAGACAGAAAAGCCAGAGTGCCCCTAGGAAGCCCAGAGAAAGAGCAACAAGTAGCCCCCACCCCTATGTGGCTGTCAGGAAAATCTGTGTTTGACAAAGAAAGACAGCTGGGGCTCCAGGTAGAGTTGGCTGTATTCCCGTTCTATGGAAAGGTGTGCATGCGTGCGTGTGTGCGTGTATGTGTGTGTGTGTGTGTGTGTGTGTGTGTGTGTGTGTGTATGTGTGTTCTGCACCAGGAGCTGACAGATGGAAGCCCAGCTGGAGCTATAGGTGGGAGCAAAGGATGGGTTTTCAGTCGCCTAACTCCTCTTTTCTGAAAATCCCCTGGAAGTCAGTTCCTGGTAGCAGGTGGGTGTGACTTGGGGCTTGTCCCATACCAGGGATCAAATGGCTGGCACCTACTGAATCAATGATGCTGAATCCACATCAGGAGGAGAGGAGCAGGAAATGTATGTGAGTGGCCAACCCAAGCTGCACTGCCAATCTGGGATAAACCCGCATGAGCCCAGGTGCCTTGGTGGGCCAATCTGGGTCTCGAGGGCACGCCAGGCTTGGGTGACAGCTTGGATGGAAAAAGTGAAAAAGGCAGCTTAGATCATGTCCTTGTAGGTTTCTATCTACTCTGAAACATTTTTCTATCCTCATTGGCCATCTGCTAAACCAGATCCAGTAAGACAGGCATCCGAATGAACCTTAAGGCAACATGTGGCATAACATTGGTGATTTTTTTGATCTTGGGAGTGTAAATAGTACAAACATCACCAGTGGGCAGGTGGATTGACCTTAGGCATCTGCCAACCTTAGAGGTCCAAGATGCTTGCCTCCAAGGCTGGAGACACAGGCTTTTAAAGCAAGGACACCAGAATTAAGACTGTATCATGTGACAGGACTTATGTGAGGTTATCATCATCTCACTTGTCCTTGTCAGCTCTCTCAATAGGTATATGTTCTTGTTTTACTCTCATTGTACAGGGAAGGAAATTGAAGCCCGCAAAACAAGAGTACTATGTCCAGGTTATATAATCAGTGGTGCCAGAATTAGGACGTGAATCCTGGGGTGATTGCCTCCAAAAATCAGATTTCAAAAAGCAGATCCAAAATATTCCTTCCCAAATTTAGAGAGAAGCAATGCTTGTGCTCCCACCACCCAAATTACACACACACACACACACACACACACACCAGTTTCTCACATGCATGAAGCAGCCCTATGCCTCCTGTCCTCCAGGTCACATGCCCATTTTTTTTCATAGCTCAAGGCACTCTCCTACAGGAAGACTTCCCTGATTAATCTCACCAGTCTTGGGCTCATCGGCCTGTGCAGTGTGTTGACCTTTAACTCTGTATCAGGTACTGCATTGGTTTTGCAGAAATGAAGATGAATGAAACACATGTATGTCCTACTTCTGACAACTCAAGGTTCAGTTGGGGTGGAGGCAGAGAGACCCAAGCACATAAGTCCGTGTGCAACAACATGATCAGTGAGAGAAGCAGTGTGGCTCACGGGCTCCTGATACTCAGAGTCCCTACCAGTTCCTTTCACCTCCAGAGCCTTTGTTCATGCTGCCTTCTACCCTCTCTGACCTGCTAGACTAGACCGGTTCCCCCACGAAGACTCTTCTTATAACTACATTTTCTCTCAGTTCTCTTCCTACACAGGCTTTTCTTGTGTGCAGAGCTGAATGTCAGACTTGCCCTTCTTCCCTATGTAAGCTGGTTTCCTGCTCCTTCACCTCCCCCGCACTTGACTTTGAGGGATACAAACAGTATGGCAGCGTAGTGGGACAGAGTAACCTGCACCTGAATTTACATATCCAGTCTTCTCTGCCTCCTTTTCCTCTGTGACCTTGGAGGAGCTTAGAAAACTTCTAAGAACTTCCATTTTCCCAACCTCCAAAATGGTGGGGTTTCTAATGTCTCCCTCATGGAGCTATTGTGCAAAGGAAATGACTCAAGATTATAAATTGTCTGGTACAATGTAGATACTTCGCAATTAACACTTTCTCTTGATGACTACTCAGGGAATGTTCTTGGTTGATTTTGGTGTTCTTTTCCAGGTGAGTGGGGAACCATTTGAAGCTCTGGAAGATGTTTGCACCAAGCACTGCATGCCTAAAAATGTTATCATACCCATTCCCTTGAATGGGACCAGAGAGAAACGCAGTCCTCTGTCTCTACTTCTTCCTGTCTTGAGCAGTAAACTTCTACCTCATGCAAGGTCCTGCAGCAAATTTCTGTGCTAAATCTCTCCTAAGAGGGAGAGGGTTGAGGGAGAAGAGAAGAGTGCTAAGGGTGGTTTTCATTGCTGGGAACTTGGCTCTGTGGTTGATATTTAATTAAATCCATTAAGGGGCTGGGGATTTAGCTCAGCGGCAAAAGCACCTGCCTGGCAAGCAGAAGGTCGTGAGTTTGGTTCCCGGTACTGGAGAAAAACCAAAAAAAAAAAAAAGAAAGAAAAAAAAGAAAAAAAAATCCATTAAAAGTCAAGAGCACTGCCCCACCGATTTTTAAGACAATAAAGCTGAGTGCAGCTAGAGAACTACCTCACCCAAGGTCCTGCAGCAAAAATGTGTAGAGCTGACAGTCAACCCCAGGAATATACCAATCCTGGAGATAGCGTCCACAAGCCCCGTGCAGATGCTTCTACGAGATCTCAATGCTGTGCTCACCATGGCTTCAGCTCTGAACATGAAGCACCTGAGTTGTGGAATCTTCTTCAAGAAATAATGCGGTCCTCATTTTCTAGCATATATAGCAATTCCACCTGAAGGCTAATAAAATGTTTCTACACAGTTCTCTGAAGGACCCTCTTTAATAGATAAGACTCCTTTGCAGTTGGCGCTATAGTTTACACACAAACATCAGCTATTGCATAAACCGTAAAAATGCTTTTGTGCTGTTCAGCTGGTTACACATTTCCTGCTTCAATCAGATTCCCAGGACCTATTTGCTTAGCTCTGGGGTATGTGTAGAGGGCACAAGGGATTAGGTTTAGAGTGGGTCTATTTGGCCCAGATTTTTAGGCACTGCCCTAATTGTATATAATTATGGTCTTTTGGTGAAGTGTATGACTAAACATTAAAGAACTTTCCGGATAAATTCATTCCCAAATTAGGCAGTTTAACCCCCTGTTAGCCTGTGTGCCCAGATTTTGGCTGTGGGAGATTTATTCACTTATGAATAAATGAACATGTTGGATGCATTTGCTCTGTGACACTGTCGCTGCTGCTCTGAGAGGTGAAGGGGGAAACCTTCTCCCAACACCGGGGTCCCTGGGTCCTGGCCTGAGCCCAACTTCTGGGGAAGGTCAAGAGAAGAGTGCAGTCTTTGTGAAGAGTGACAGCCAGCAGAGTTAGGAAGCTGAGCTCCACGATCAGCTCCAATGCTAATTTGCTATTTAATATGTGCTAGATACTGGCCTTGCCACCAACACCAACTCCTAATTAGAAGGGGGAAAAAAAGACAAACGTTCTCTTCTATCTACAGATGGCATTATTTCTTCAAACTCAGAATGGCCTCAATATACAACTTTTCCTCCTGGCTTGTCATTGCCATAAGCATGGGTTAAAAATCAGCTATTACAGAACCCAAGTGCTTCCCTGCTATTGCTTGGTGTATAAATAAAACAACCCTAACAACTCCTCCTATTTAGTTTCTTCATTAAGCACTTGGCAAATGATTTGTCCTAAAGGGTGCAGGAGGGAGTGAAGCAGAGATGGACATTTAGTGGGTACTTTATTGAGATTTCATCAGCAGTTGTTTTTATTTTTGTTTTTTTCCAGGTGAAAAATACAGAAGGTAGCCCATACTGAGCTGATCCTTGGGGCTCAGCTTCCAAGTGACCTCAACTCCAGAGTGGACTTAATTTGCTGTGTGGCCTTTGGGAAACCATATAACATCTCTGTGCTGTTCTTTTTGCATTTATGGTAAATCATTCCTGAGGCCTCCTGCTGGAGCTGCTGCAATTTGACACAAGCACTGACCAAATCATAAATGCCCAGTTAATGGGATAAAAATGAGTTAGAATCTGAGATTCTGGTCATTAACCCCATGTCACCATCTGCTGTAACAGCATGATGGCAGGGCCAGGTGAATTGGGAATTGCCCAGAACTTGCTAAACATGCAGATTCTTGCTCCAGCCCCCATCACCACCACCCTGCATCAGCTCTGGCTCTCGAGGGATGGGCCTCACCTTGCAAAGCTGTCTCCCTAGCGACTTTGCTGGAGGGAGGGCAGCTGTGGACTTCACCAGGACCATCAGCTCCCAGAGCTCTGCCTGTTCACTGGGGCTGCCAAGATGACTTGCAGAGCTCTGTGTTGCATTTCCCTCTACCTGGACAGCATCTCCTGCGCCTGGCTTCATCTCTGTCACTTCGCCATTCCCCCTGCACCTTCACTCCACTCACTACTCCATTCTGTGCCTTTTCTCTTCTCAGTGCTAATCACTTGTGGCACCTACCTACCTGGTGAGAAGTTACGTTCCCAGCAAGAGCTGATACAAGAATTCATGAATATATTTGCTTCTCTCTGATGTTGAGGTGGCTGCTCTGAAAGGCAAGAATGGGGACCCTGGGGCCTTCCCTGAACCCCATTCCTGAGAAGGTGAGGGGGCTTCCTCAGCCTTGTCTATGGTTCCTCCATTATCCAGGAAGATCTCCTTCGAGCTAGGCCCAGTTCAGGGCAGTGACAAGGATTCATATAGCCTGAGCCAATGGGGGGAATAAAAGACTTCTGTTTTTGCAGTACTGGGGATTGAATCTTGGGCCTTTACACTGAGATATATCCCTGCCTGTCCCCCTTTTGCAAACTTTAATTTCAGACAGGATCTCACAAAATTGACCTGGCTGAGCTGACTAGAACTTGAGATCCTCCTGCCTCAGTCTCCCAGAGTGTTGGGATTACAGGCATGCAGCACCAACTTTAAGGGCTGTTGAGTAAGTATCCCCTACTTTGTAGTCTGCATAAACATGGAGGGGGTGAAAGGTGAGGGTCAGTAGGAACTGACTGCTTGCTTACTTGACCTATTTAATCTTCACCTCACCCCACATTGACTGGACAACTAACATTTCAGTTCAATCTTCTCCACATTCACCTGAGCTGAGATGATAATGAAGTTATACAGAAATGTTTAAGTAAGTTAATACTTAAACAGTGAGATGTACAATAAATTCTTGCTGAAGTGAAATGAGGAATAGCAACTGTGACTCTGAACTGTTCCTTACTCTGAATCTGTCTTTTAAAAAATGGATTAAAAATTGGTTTATCATGGGTCTTTACCTTTTGGTACGGAATTAATAGCATTTAACTTGTATTTTGTTTAGTTTAATGGAACCCACTTGCCCATAGGGTCTTAGTCATGTAAAGGCCCTCTCCTTGCCTGTTAGACAAAAGAATGACTTCTGGACTACATCTGACCACAGCCACTGCCATCCTGTCAGGCCTTTAACCTAGTATATCTGTTCAAAGACACAAAAGTCATCTCTTCCATAAACAAAACAGGCCCCATCCGTTTCCCACATGTGTAAAAGAAAGTCCACAGGACCAAGAGACCCTGCCTTCTGATTTGATTTCATGTCATTCTCCTTCTTCAAGGGTCTGAGAGCCCCCACCCCCACCTCTCCGCTGTCTAGCCTATACTGAGTATTTTCTTTCTCCAGATCACCTTCATTTCATATTTTTTGTCTGTATATTTCCTCCTCTTCTAGTCTGCTTCACCCCTTTCTCCCCTGGGAAGGCACAGAAGAAAGAAACCATCACTGTTTGTTTTCTCTCTGTCTCTCCATCCCTGGAGCCAACTGCTTCACAAATAAGAGAAAATGCACAGAGCAGCCTGAAGTTGGCCATCAATGGACAGCTCTCAACAAAAACTGTTAGCATCACCTTGGCCTTAGGTGAGCAGGTACCCGTAGAACAGGAGCGAGGCAGAGGGAGGGAAGTCTCTGCCTGGTTCTGAGTGGAGCTTCCTCTCCCTCTTGTGTTCTGCATGTGTGTTGCAACTGCTGCTGAGCTTGGACACGCAGTCTTCGCCAGAGGAGGCATTGCAGCAAACCTTGGTGGCTTTACATACGACCCAGCCTCCTCTCCTCAACTGCCGTCTCTCACCCATCCGCCCACTTTTTTCCATCAGTGCTTCCCCGTGGCGCCCCTCTTTATTCATCTGTCCACTATTTTGAAATTGCCCACTTGGACACAGGTCAGTGTGCACTGCCGGTATAGATCTATTTGCATTTGCTGACTTTTCTCCATCTTATGTACAAATTGTGTATTTGCTTACATTCAGTGTGGTTATTCCCAAGCTCTTTCATAAAACCGGATGATGCAAAAGTAATGACATAGCAATAAAAAAAAAAAACAAAAAAACAACGAAAATAGGATTGAGGGAAAGGAAGGAGAAATGCGTTGATGTTCATTTTTCCTCTTATACCCATGTGCCTTCTCTTACCATTTCCTAACACAGGTTTTGGCATGTAGACGCTACCTGGGAGCACAGCATTTATAGACATTAACCACCTTTATAGTAGTAGGCAATGTATGGGAGGCTGCAAATTGCAAGAAGCACAGTCCCTACTCCCGCAGGGCTTTTCATCCCACAGGGGAAACTCTCGTTCCTGTCTTATCTCTGTGCCACACTAGTGTAGAACTCTCCAGCCGACATTATCCTGTCTGATTTCTGCTCATGGAAGTGGGGCTAGTGTTTCTTTGTTCTGCGTAGAAACCGAGGCTCAGAGAGTCGAAGGGCCTTGAGCAGATGCGTGGAGTTGGAGCTCGATCCCTGGTTTCCTGACCCCAAATTTCTGGTTGCTTGCACTCTGCCAATATTCCAATGGAGCCTCCCTATGGGCAACCCACAGCGATAGGACAGAGGAAGCCATAGTGACTGGTCATGGCAAGGAGAACTGGCTCTAGGGAAGGTGAATTAATGAGGCCTGGAAAGAGCAGAAACAATATCAGGGAAGGAGGAGGGCAGGAGACAGAGCTACAGCTGGGACGCTGCCGTCAGCCAGAAGCAATATGGGGAGGTCCTTTCAGCCCAGGTCCTTTTGCCTGCCATCTAAAGGGTCACAGTAAGAGGAGGCAGAGACCTCATTTTGAAGAGGTATGTTTGAAGGCGTGAGGATGAGATAGACTCTTTCTCCTCTATCACTGTATATATAAATGTATACCTATCATATAAGTTGTAATTTTCTGTCTAATTACACATACAATTTAAGATGTACAGGCTACTGGTCTTTGTCTGGACCCTTTGCTGAAGCACTGTAGGAAGACACCAACATGTCAGGGACTTCACATCATTGCTCCCAGAGATGACTGAGTAGGTGGGCAAGACAGAGTATCTGGGCCCGCTGCAGAGAGTGTGCTGTATTGAGGGCCCCTGGGGGACATGAAATTGACGCATCCTACCCTGTGTAGTTTGGATTTCCATGGATGGAAGGGAATCAACATGGACTGGGGTCCAAATCACATTGAATCCTGTACAGCTATTCTGTTCATTTTCCAAACGAGGGGACTGAAACTTACAAAGGTAAGTTGTCCATTGTCCCACTGCTGGTGTGGAGTGAAATTCTGGTGAGACTCCAAGGTAGCTGGTACATTCCTGCCTGAGTACCTTGTGTGGCTTGTCATGCATCAGATGACTGGAGTTCAAATTCTGGAGCTAACACACCCCAGCTCTGTTACTTGAGGCATGCTATTTAACTTACTTACACCTTGCTTTGCTTATCTAGATATGAGAGGGAGATCACAAAAGGACCCACCTCAAAGGGCAGATGGTAGAAAATGTGTAATGCATTAATAAGTAGTAAAAATTCAGCCGTCATTATTTATACCATCACTGTAGTTACTACTGTTGTCAAAAGGAGACCTGGGTGATGAGGAGCTTATGAACACTACCCTTGTGAACTTCATTTGATCTCTACCCTATCTGCACAAGAAACTGGGGAGTGTTTAACCATGAATCAGTTATAAACATGGGAGCAGACAGTGCGAGAAATTAAATATTCATAAGTCATTGTATGCCTGATGAATCAGTCAGTGCTTACTAAAGAAACAGATTTAATGCAAGATATACAGGTACACAAAGATTTATAGGATAGGCTTACAATGGCTGCCCCAGAGTCAGGTGCAGAAGAATGAAAAAGAGCTTTCTGTGCACTGGAGATCCGAAGGATGCGGTCAAAGGCCTGGAGTTCCCTGTAGTGACCCATGTGAGTCCATATCAGAAGGTCCAAGGGTCTGTGATGCGAGGCCGAAGAGTTTGCACTGGAAGCCAGGAAGTGACGTCCAAGCTGAAGGTGAGGACTGTAGTGCCTCCGGAGGAATAGAAGTGATTCTTTCTCCTTTGTCTCCCTTTCATTCCATCCTCACTACAAGCCTATTGGTTGGTGCCACTCGCATCCGGAGTGGGTCTTCTGTCTTCAGTCAATCCCTTCAGCCACACCAGAACCATGCTGATACAGATTATTAGCTGGGCATTTCTTACTTCAGTGGACACAATCACTTAACTATCACATCTGATTTCCAGTCAACACAGAGAGGAGTCTCAAAATGGGTTCTGCGTTCAGTGGGGAAACTTTGTTAAGCAACTCTGGAGTAAGAAGCTCTCTGCTAGCCTGTGAAGTTGCATCGTTCATGGAGACATGTTCCCATGAGTGCTGTCTAGCTTCTTCCAGTCCTTAGCAGGACCTGCTTCCTCCTAAGACAAGCGCAGGGGCCTGATGGCTCCTATGGGCCTTCACAGATCTCATTCTCAGCAGTTCTGGGCAGTAGCTCAGACGCAAAGAAAAGCCAGTCAACTTCTCAAGGTGGGAGACTGGAAACTCCCATTCCTTCATTCTGAGTTACACGTTTTTTATTTTAAAGAGAATTTAAAATATTTTTTAAAAACTTTAGAAATGACACAGAATTCCAAAAAACAAGATGATAGGAATTCAACAATGGGTTATACTGCACCTTCATTTTCAGTGTGTTCTTCTGGAAGGGCTGGGAGTGTGGCCTGTCTCCAGCCGAGGCCAGGTGTTCTTGGAAGGTGGACCTCTCCACCCCAGCCGTTCATTCAGTGTCTCCTTCTAGAGCCCCACCCTCTTCCCTGAGCAATGGATGCTTAGCAGTGTGCCTGACCTTCGCTTACTAGCTGTCAGTAGCATCCTGTATCCCTAATATGCTAACCAAAAATGTCTCTAGTCATTACCAAATATCCCATAGAGGAAAAACCACCTTCATTTGGAAATTCTGATAGACACCAGTAATGTGAGTACAATTTAGTTTATGTTTTGCAGCTGTTCATTCTCTAAATAGAAGTGTAGCTAGGTCCAATCAAATGCCTCACTAATGGGAAGGATTGGACAAGACCAATGCGTTTCCAGTGCCCAAGAGTCTGTTGGTCTTGCTGCATCACCTGTATCTGTGTGCACAGTGCTGAAGACACTAATTCTCAACAAATCCACACCAAGAGGGTCCATTGCTATCAGCAACCCCTCCCAACTACGGTAACCTTCACAAGCCGTGCAGCAATCCTACAGGGTAAACCATGCTCCCATTGGGTAAGTAAGCACACTGAGACCTAGACTGATGGGAGGGCCTGTCCCAAGTCACAGAGCAGACGAGTCACTAGGGGCTGGGCTTGGTTCCACATCTTGTTACTCTTCTGTCTCCAAGTCTCAGGGAGTTGAGTAAACACTGATTAAGCTATGCAAGGCAGGAAGCGACTTAATAGAAAAATGCAAATCCAGGATGATGGATATATTTAGGGGATGAGTTATTATGTGATGGTACAAAAATAGATCAAGGAAGAGCACATGAAATTGCATGCCTGACTGTGTGAGAGACAGGGAGGGTGCAAGGAGAGCATGGAGCACCATTAATTAACTTCTCTGGGAAAACATTATGAGGCTGCCACCCCACCAGAAACCAAAACATGCATGGGCTTCACTGAAACTAAACTACACCTGGAGTCCTATGAGCAGGAGTTACGATACCATTGAGCTCAGCTTGAAGCTGTCAATTAAAACAATGCCATTGCTCAAATGCTTTGATAGGCAATTCCAACTCCCATGTGCACATAGGGTAGCCATTCACATATCTGTGGATTCTATCCTACTCAACCCTCGAATATTTGATTTTCATGAAGGGAAGGGAATCAACGTGTACTGAGAACCAAGTCACAGTCAGTCTTATGCAGTTAATCTGCCCATTTTATAGACAAAGAAAATGAGGCTTACAGTGGAGCAGTAAATTGTCCATTGTCCCATTGCTGGTGTGGGGTGAACTTTAGATGAAAATCCATAGCAGTTGATCACACTGCTGCCCAAGTACCTTGTGGGGCCTGTCGTGTTGTAGTTAAGAGTATAGAGGTTGGTGTCAGATGACTGTGGACTAAATCCTGGGCCCTAACACACCCCACCTGTGTTACTTGAAGTGTAAGGAGAGTAAGCCAAAGATACTAAGAGCCAGAAGTCTGTTGGTCTTACTGCATCATCTGTATCTGTGTGCACAGTGCTGAGGACACACTAATTCGCAACAAATCTACACCAAGAGGGTCCACTGCTATCAGCAGTCCCTGTGCTATTCAAGTTGCTTTCACCTTGATTTGCTCAGGGACAGTAAGAGGACCCACCTCAGAGGGCTGATGGGAAATGGGAGAAGCTCAAATGTAGAAAGCACTGTAAATATCCAATAAAAGCTGACTAGTAAGATGCCATTATTAATACAATTACTGTAATTCCTGCTACTGTCAAAAGGAGACCCAGGTGACACTGAACCCTATGGACTTGCTGTGACCTTTGTTTTTGCTGTGACCATTCACCTCATTGCCATGGAAGGTAGGAAGAATACAGTCACTACTCAGGTATAAAAGGGAAAACAGAAGGAAAAGGAGATTTAAATATGCCTGAGTCTCTTAGGTCCCAGGGGATGAAGAGATGGTTACACAAGTACTTTTGGGGGTTTCTTCCTGGAGTGGGGTAGAGAAACTCTATGGGCATTAACACTTTATTAAGCATTGCATGGAGGTCCACCCAACCACCAGAAGAGCTGTGATTTCATGCACACTCTGCTTGGGGGAAACACTCCAGCACAAAAACTTGTAGTTTCAATCTACATCTATTTTGCTTTAAACTTTAATCTCATTCTGCTTTCAGAAGAAACCATAGTCCAATGTGTTTTATGTGTTTCCCAGTTATTTGATCTCAAAGGGCATCACTATAGATCTTGTAACTCTCCTTAGATCCAGGAAGGAGGAAAGGACATCATCCGTTCATAGTGTAGTGGAATTCTGAGAATGAGAAACTGGTGGGTAGGTGTCTCAGGGTCTCAGAAAGTTGCACACTCCACAACTTCTCCTAAGCTGTTATGTGTGGTCACGAAGGTGGAGAAGGTATTAAAAGGTCTGTTTGTCTGAATGGGAAATGGGAGAAACATAGGGAAGAATGATCATCTTCACTGTGTCTGAGGAAAATGTACAGTTCTCTCAATATGCTGCACCTGTGAGAAAGTGTAATTTCTTCACCCCAGTTTCCTACCACTAAAACCAGGGCCCACCTCATGGGGGAGGTTCAATCAATATTTGTTGAACTAATGAATAAGCCTGAAAACACGCTAGAGTGCTTCCTGATTTTCCAAAAGCATCCCAAAGTCTTACAGTCTTCTCTGTATGCAAAGATCCAACCAGGAGTAGAAGAATTTCTTTAAAAAGTAACAAAATCAAGCCCAGCCTGTAATGTCTGCATGTGTTCTTATCAGATTTTTTTCTCTTTCTGTAAACCCAAGACAGTATCCCACTAATGGTAAGCTCTCTGAGGACAGGAAGTATGACTTACTGAGTCTTACATTCTTAAACATTAGCAGATAGGTGACATACCAAGTAGGCCAAAACCAAGAAAAGCAAAAAGATGGCCCAAATGAAACAGAGCTCCAGCACAAAATTTCTCTTTCATTCAAATATCCACTGTTTACTTCCAGGCCCCAGACCTTGTACACAATGTGTACACGGTCCTCCTCATCCTCCTGGAGCTCAGTGTAGCCAGTGTCTCTGCACAAATGAGCATCCAACACTTGTGTATGTTCTGATATTCCAAGATGAGCCATAGGCCCTTTAAAAGAAAAACCTAACAACTGTATTCTTTGTGTCTCTTGCCAAAATGGACCCGAAACTACTAGCAATTAGGTTGGAGCCATTACTGCAAAGCCAATTTGCTTCTGGAGTTACAGTTGTACACTAGAAATTTGAGTTACGCTCCAGAGAGATCATTAGTTGCTGCAGACACATTATTGAGGGCAGTGGTGTCACTGCCAGTCTAGGATGCCCTCAGTCAAGTGTGATAGCAGGAAATAGGGGTCAAAATAATTAACCTCATGTGATTTTGGCAGGTCTCCTCGCTAAATTACTCACATGCTCTTAATGTTTCTTTCAGTTGAATAATCTCAGTGCGTGGACTTTATCACAGTGCTTCTCTTTCCTTCTGTTTTTTAATCACTTTGTTACTTGTGGTTTCTGGCTCTTCGTCAATACCTTTGGCTTACTCTCCCTCGTTCTCTTCTCCCTTCCTGTCCACCACAGTAGTTGTAACCCATGACACCTACAGGCATTGCTGATGGTGCTTCTGCTAGGACTTCTAGTATCATCATCCTCAAGAGAAAACCAAAATTTGTCTCTTTGTCAAGACCTTCTTGATTTCTGTTTGTGCACTGCCAGAGGCATTTTTCTCATCTGGCCATAATGATAGAGTAGGGGCAACATGGGTTTGGGAATCAGCTCTGGTTTCAAATATTATTTCCACCCTTTGTTCCTGTAGATTGGCTCTTGAACAGCTTGTGTGTAGAATGAGGATGACAATATTTACCAAACTGGGAGGAATAATTTGGATAAGTATATGACATTTCTATCAGAGTGCAGGGTTTGATGAGTCTTCATTCAATTCCCTCATTCAACCTCCATCTCCTCCACTCACAAGCTTGTACTGACATCCAACTGCATGCAGCATTGAGCATTATATGCAAGTTTTATAACTGGTTGTAGCTGTTTCATTAATTGGATGTGTAATGGGAGCTGCATATTTTGTTGTTATTAAATAACTTAAGACTCTCCTCCTAATCAGTCTACATTCCAGAGTCCATCTTTTTTTTAAAAAAAAAACCCTTTAATTAATTCGTATTAATTGTACAGATTAATGGGTCTCTCTGTGTCATTTCCATACATACATACACCATGCTTTGTTCCAATCTACCCTCCTTAATACTGTATCTTCTCGTTTCCTCTCTCCCACCTCCTTTGGTTTCTTCTTCCTTTCCTATTAGTTCTCCTACTACTGTCAGATCATCAACATCTTTTTTCTTAGATTACAATGTGAGAGAAAATATTTGATACTTGTCATTTTGTGTTTGGCTTATTTCATTCAACATGGTAATCTCCAGCTCTATTCATTTTCCTCCAGATGACATGATTTCATTCTTCTTTATAGCTGCATAAACTGCTGTCTACGTATACACCATGGTTTCCTTTTTATATCAATTTGTTTCCCCTGTGTTCATTCTCACCATAGACTGTGAGCGCAAAGCTCCCCCAACCACCAGAGGTCGCTGTTGAAGAATAGTTTTATGCCGGTGCAGGAGTAGTGACCCACCATAGCCCAGGACGTCTTGATATGGGCCAAGATCATTGCAAGAGCCAAGGTCAGAATCCCCCTCTCTCACAAGCACACTCAGAGATTGTCCCTTGGGTCAGTGTAGCATGTCAGGGGAACCAGGTGCTGAGACCTTGTAGACTTATTCACAAGCTGTGCTGAACCAGACCTCTCTGACCAGTCCACCTGACTACCCGCTCCCACCCATGCAACTTGCCGAGAGCTACCATCCTCCACTCTCTGACTGCTTCACCACATGTCTCTGGGATCAGGCATGCCATCTTGTCTCTTTCCCGCCTTGTGTGTTTACAAGTTTCCCTTATGGACTCTACCACACATTCCCAGGCTGCTGCATAACAAGGAGCGAGATCAGTTCTGTCAAGTCCCCAAAAGACCTCTAATGTGTATCAACAAAGTCTTGTCACCACCTCTTTGCAAGAAAATGGTACCACACATGAAAGGAGATCTGGTCTATGGTTGCTGCTAAAATGTCCTTCAGAGAAAATCTATGCATTCTTTCCCTAAGCAATTGCAGTTAGGGCTGACAACATGCTTAATCTTAGTTATTAAAAATACAATATATGTTGTACAGAATACTGCCCTTGAGAAGCTTACAATACAGGGAAGGAGCCAAATAGAAACCACACTCCCCTCTGTAAGTGATGGAACTGCCCTATTTGATTAACCAAATTTCTCTCCATCAGCAATGCCCAGAGGGAGACATAGAAATCCCTGGATACTGGAGAACAATAAGAAGATGGCCAAGATGAAATATGAAGGGTATAGAAATCCTAAGCAGCCAAAGACTATTCTAAGTACATTCACTGTCACCCCCAGCTCATACCATAGAGTCCTTCCTAGCATCTTAGGGAGGGGCCAGGCTCCTGAGTGAGCTGGGCTGCATGGAGGTCACCTTCAAAATCCATCTCCCCTGCATCCTTCACACTGATTGTGAACAAATGCAAAGCTTAGGAAGTGTAGGGACTGTCACCAAGGTCAAACAATCTCAATGTTTCTGGTGAGTTCCTTTTGAAAATACAAAGCCTGAGGCCCTTCAGCTTTAAACTATGCTCTGTACTGTGGCTGCCTTTCCAAGAAATGCAAGAGAGAGGCAGCTATGGTATAATGCTCCCCGGGAGGGAAGGAGCTGGGAGGGGCTTGAGGGCTTTGGATAAATAAAGTGGATGCGGTTGAGCAACTGTTGAAATATGAAGAAATTGCTTCCAGCAGGAGAGAGTTCTGGCTTGACTTGTAATTTAACCTTGAATATAGTTTTCAAAAATCATTAAGTCTCCAAAGCCTTCATCTCTAGCAGTGATTAGCCATGATGCAGTAAGCAGGAAGTTAATTTATTTATTTATAAGGGGGCATGTAAAGCATGGAGTATCTTCATTCTGCACTCACTTAGCGAGTCCTTATTGATGGCTTGCTCAGTTACAGGCACCATATGCAATGTGAATAGGCATGGCCTCTGTCCCCCAAAGGAACGTGACCTCTAGTAGCAGGAGAGGATGAAAAACCAGCGCTTATGAAATATTGCTGCATGTCAGGTGTTGTGATGGGAGTTCTGTATGCTTTCACTTTTACCCTCAGGTACTTTGGAATGGAAATAGGGCACTGGGAAAATAGGCATGAGACTACCCTTGCCACATGTAGGTACAAGGTCACTCAAGTGATATAGGACTTCCTACATGTCAGGCGCCGTGCTAAAAGGCAACACATATGTCCACCCATTTAATCTTCAGGACAGCCCTGCAATGGAGGCTCTATCATCATCTCTTTACTGTTGAAGAAACTGAAGATCAAAATCAAAGCCAGCAAGTGGACACTGTTTTTAACTTTGTTCTTGTTTGTTTTTAACATTGTTCCCGTTCCCCCAGTAAATGAAGTATGTATTTTTCTGACTCTTGCACTAAGTTTATCCCTTGCCTTTGCCAGCGGCTTAGGAGAAGTTAAAGAAAGAAAAGGGAGGGCAAAGAGGGGGTAGGAGACCTAATGGGAGACATGACTATAATAGGAAGCTGAGACAGGATTTTTCTCATGCAGGTTGCTAGTCACACGTACATCTTTGTGCTTAAGATTGGCACCTAGGGTCTTAAAGATTGGCATCTAGGGTCTTGAAGTCACAAAATGAATCCTGACCTTTATATTTCTGTATCTGATTTTGGGGTAGCTCTGTCAAAACCCAAGGTAAGGATAAAACAGGAAGGTTTACACATCTCAGCCTCTGCACCCACAAGCAATAGTTCAGTGAAACTTATGAAGCTTCCCCGTTACCATGGGAATGGCAAGGATACATGTAATAGGAAGCAGGAATGGAAGAAACTGATTCTGCAGCTTCCCCAGGCAACTCCTGAGCAGGTTCTCCAATTACCCTTTGAGTCCTGAGCCAGGGTTTCTGGGTGGGAGGAACAGCCTTGAGGCTTCCAATATCCTCAACCTGGAAAACAGCTCAACTCTGCCGCGGGCCCACTGTGCAGAGCAAGCTGGTCCTCCTCCCTCAGCTCCACTCTTTTTGGGCGATAGTAATTCCAGAACACCTGGTAAAATTGGAACGAGTGCAAGACACTGCATTTCTCCGGTGAGTACACAAAACCACTTGCCGTTTGCAACAAATTCACGAGGGACATCAAAGTCACATGGGGCGTCACGACATTCGAGAGGGTCCAGAGGGGAGCTCAGCTCTCTCATATTTTTGTAATCTTTAACCTGTGTGGTGGGACCAGCACTCAAGTAAATTAGAATAACCCTCCCCAAGTAGCATGGTCTTAATTAGCCAAGTACACACCCCCGTCTACCCAGACGTGCCAATCTCTGAAGACGGGTTTTATAAGGGGATAAAGGAATGTCTAGAAGGAATATGGGGGGAGAGGAGCCTGGAGAGGGTAGAAACGATTTGAAAAGGGAGCTAAGACTGTGTGGACAGGCAGGAGAAATGTTCAGGGGAAGTTGCACAACCACTGAGCATCCCCACGCCTGGCCACCCTTGGGTTTTCCTTTTTCTTGGGCCTTAAGCAACTTTCTTTCTCAGACCTCAGCTTTTGTCTCTATAAGGATTTCTTCCATCTTCCACTTTTACCGTTCTCATGGACAGAGTGCCAAACCACAGATGGCAAAAGAAGTATCCAAAAAAGCCCATAGAGGCAGGAATTTGGGCTTTGAAAGACAGGTATAAGGACACTCTTTGCCTTGATTTTCTAAACGCTGGACATGCCTCTCTCTTGCTATTCTGTGTGTTAATCCCAAACTCTCTGATCACACGCTGAAACTGTTTGCCTAACTGTCCAACTCTTAATTAAGTGTTTAACTGGGGAGTCCAAGACGATGTAGAAATGAACAAATAGTCCCCAGACTTCATTTCTGTTATTGCTTCCAACTTCCTCCCACAGACATTAAGTAGCCAAACCAGATTCTTCGCTCTGCGATCATTTCCTTTTCTACCTCGTTTCTAATACAAACATGTGAGGGCCGAGCAACTGAAGCCTTACTTAAGCTACCAAGTGGAAAACAGTCATCATTCCTTAAACCTAAGTGAAATAGGAGCACGAATTTAAAACAAGCACCCATGCAGAAGCCCAAATAATACCCGGGTGAGATTTGGCTTTGAATTTTTTTGACTCATTGACCTTGGAGTGTAGCCTTGTTCCTTTATCTTGTCTCCTTTATCTGTCATAACCGCAAGAAGCAGAGGGCTTTGACGTCTCAGGATGGTAAGATACATACGCCTGCTACTCCAAAGGTGATTGTACCCATGTGTTCTTTTCGCTGCCCTGTAATCTAACTTGAAGTACTCAAAACCAAGACCTGGCCCTTGGTCTCCTTCTATCTCCTGTAAAAGACAATTCTAGGCTCACTGAGAAGGGACACTTGTTCTCTGTAGCTATTTCCTGATATCCAAGGCCCACAGCTGACCAGGATAGGGTTTCTTTCTGCCTTTTGTCCAGTCTCCATTTTGAAGTTATGAGTATTCATTTGCACACTTTTTCATTTATTAGTCTCCCAAAGCCTTTGATCTGGAGTGTGCCATGTTGGGTATCTTCATTTTAGAGAGGAGGCTGGAGAGGAGAGAGGAAAAAGGACTTGCCTAAGATCATACAGCTGATATATTACAGCTGTAGGCATTGAAAATGCAAATTTGATCCCAAAACCTATACTATCTAGCACTCTGCATCCAGGTTTTCAGGTCCTGATTGGTTAGGGACAGAAGCGGGGGGGTGGCTAGAAATGGGAGTAAGTAGGCCGGAAATAAAAAGATATTAAAGAACAAGATGTTGCTTACTTTATTCTGCAGTCTTTCCTTGGGTCTTCTTTCCTTTCTTGGCTGAGAGCATGCATTATTTATCCTTCACAGACAGAATTTTTGCAGTTATAATAAAGGTCAGAAGGGGAGGAGAGAGTTATCTAAATCCACAGCTATATCCAGGCACACTTAGAATGACATATTGAGTCTAGAGGAATCCATTTGGGAACAAAATAAAGGCATAAGCTTCGCTGTTTCCTCATTCCATCTTCCTTTCTTGTTTTCTCCCTTTCTTTTTTTTTTTTCTATAAGAATAGAACACACAGGCAAGTCTGTGCCCCTTCTGAACCCATTTCAGTGGCTCCCACCCTTGACAGTCCCCTGAGACAACCTCAGGTGCCCTTTCCATGCATAAATCAGGAAACCTGGAATGAGTTACATCACTGCAGTGCCTTCTGGTATAAGCTTGGTCTTCCCTGACTTTGGGACCCCTTTGGATACCCTCAAATTTCTCTTTTAAAATCCTCAAACCTAGTCCCTTTAATTAAAACAATAAATACGTGCCCTGTAGCATTTGGAGGGTGTGACTAGGGATGTTAAGGCATAAAAGCAAACAGATGGGATGTTGCAGTTCCAGAAAAGATGGAACTCCCAGGCTGGTGCTTGCCACCTCTGTGGCGTACCACTACACACATTCCCATTATTGGCTCTGGACTCTGTGGTCCTTCCAAAAAGTCTCTGAGCTGATTTTCATTCAGACTCAGCTGTAGCGAACCATCAAGATGGTCTGACCCACACTGGAGCTGGGAGATCTGCTGCTTTTACAAACAACTCCTCAACAGATAGCTCTTTTGTTTTTCTCCTCATACCTGGAGAAAACAGGCTTGGCTCCATAGAATCAGTTCAGATATTTTTGTTCTATTCTTACTCTTAGGACCCCCACCAAGAAACAACCAAGGAGGTAAAATGTAGTTTTAATTGCTGAAGCGAAGAAACTGTCAAAGCCTCCAAAGACCAAGTTATTAATTATAGCTACCAAATACCCTCTGAGTAGTGATGAAGGAAAGGAGGACTGACTCAAATCTCTAGTGTGATGAGGATCTCCTGGAGGCAGTGTGCTTGTCATGAAGTTAATTAACACCCAGGGATGCTCTGAGTCGGGTGTTGGTATCTGGGGTCATCCACAAGCCACAGGGGAGAGAGAGCCTGTAGAGAACAAATCTGTGGGAAATCGCGAAGTGGAGGGGCTTCAAGAACAATAATGGCAACACGTACTTCTGCTAGCAGGTAAGTGGCAATAAGGGTGAAAATAAAAATAAGGTTGTACAAAATTTATGAGGAATGAAATTGGAGGACATAATCAAAGTTCTAGAAATAAGGAAGCCCACATTCAGAGAGCAAATGCAGACTGTACCTTCTTCTTTTTGCCCAGTATTGTGCTATGTACTTGAAATACATATACATAAAACTTTATTTCATCTTCAAGATCTGCAGTATGAGGATTATCATCTCTATTTGCATGTTGTTAAATTATCAGTAATAGGGATTGGATCATTCTAACAGGGACAAAGTGTAATAATACACTTTTAACCCCCCTGTGCTCCTTCTGTTACATCATCATCATCATCACCATCACCTTCAACAGCACCCTCATCTTCCTCATCTTCACCACTGATGCACACCGAGCTCTCAGACGGGGCATCGCTGTGGGTGTGCAGTGTTTCATTAAATTTTCAGAACAACTCTGTTTTGTAGTCAAGTGAACTCGTTGGTGCTCAGAATAAACTAAATCACCCTCCCCAGATCGCACATCTGGTAAGCAGCAGAGCTCAGACCTGTCTGGTTCCTTACTTTTAATCCTTCTGATGTACAGTTTCTCACTATTTCCAGAGAGAGCCCATGATTCCACTGACTGGCTCACAAATGATTTTTCCTCTCTCAGTCCTGGCTTCCTTGTGTACAAAATGAGCAGTTTGCACTAAGTGATTTGAAATTCCTTTCCAATCTAATCTGACAAACTGATCTAATTTCAGAGCAGCAGCTTGGAGGGAATGTTTTTGGTTTGGGTTTGTATTTCTGAAATAACCTGTCTTCTCTCTTCCCAGGAGAGCAACAGTAAATATACAGATGGATAAGGAACAAAAGAACCTACAAATCTTATAAAATGAAATCACATGGCAAAAATGTGGTTATTCTGAGGAAGGGAATAAAGCAGCATCTTGCCGTGCCTTTTCACATAGCTGCCATTCAAAGATAGGTCCTGCCATACTTGCAGAATAGCTGCTCTATTTAGTCCAAGGACCTCACCATGACATCCCATGACTTACACACAGCCATACAGGTTGTGCTCTCCTGACCCCCGCACACACAGGTAATCACTAAGTTCCATTGCTTTCACCTCTGGAATAACTTACACTTATAACTTACATCCTCATTTATAACTTACATCCCCATTTCCTATATCCTTTGTCCAGGTTTTTATTATCTCGAACCTATGTGTAATCTCCTAACTGCCTCTGCACACGGCATTACAGTCCACCTTCCTCGGTGCTATTGCAGTATCTTAGTCCATTTTCTGCTGTTGTAACCAAATACCACAGACTGGGTCATTTATAAAACAAAGCAGTTTTAACTCTCACAGTTTGAAAGTTAGCAAGTCTAAGAACATGGTGCCAGCATCTGTCGAGGGCTTCCACACTGAGTCATAACACAGTGGAAGGGGAATCAGTCATTCAGGAGATGGCAAAAGCTGGACTCACATTTATCAGGAACGCATTCTCTCCATGATCCCACTTCGGATGGCAGAGCCCTCATGACCTAATTACCTATCGAGGGTCCCACACACAATCCTGTATAACAGCAATTAAATTTCACACTGAGTTTTGGAGAGACTTCAAATCACGGCATAAAGTAATGTTTTTAGTTTCTCTTCTATTAGTATATGTAATGATTGCTTTCATCTTGGGGGAATTGGTACTTCTATGGATTGTGTCTTAATCACTTTTGCTTCCCATTCCCTACCTTGCCCTCTTTGCTCTCCCCATCCCTAGGTCCCCTTCCCATCTCTGCTTTTTTTCAAAGTCCCAAAGGTGAGTTTCTTAGTGCATCAAGTTATAAATGGTATTTTTATCATTTTTATTAGTGCATGTTTGTAGTACATAATGTTCACATTCCTTGATTTGGTGCATGTGTGTAACACATCTTAATTCCTTTTTAAATCCCCTTTCCTTCCCTTTCTTCTCCTTCCACCTTTTGATCCCCATCCCCTCTGAGAAAGATCTTCCTCCCTATTTTCTTTCATCTGTCTTTTATTTTGCTGTTTATTTATGTTTTGGGTATGTCTCATAAGAGAAACCATGTAATGTTTAAATTTGTGTGTCTACTTTATTTCACTTAACATTATGGTCTCAAATACAGCCATTTTCCTACAAATGACTCAGCTTTAACTTTCTTTATGGCAGAGTAGTACTCCATTATATGCAAATACCACAATTTATTTGTCCATTTATCTGTTGATGGACTTATAGGCCACTTCCAAGATTTAGCTATTATGAACTGCTATAAACAAGGCTATGCATGTTTCTGCAATACGATGTCTTCAGCTCTTTGGGAAGATACCTGGAAGGGTAATAGCTGGGTCAAATTGAATTTCCAGTTTCAGTTTTTTGAGGAATCTCCAAACTGATTTCCATAGTGGTGGTACTAGTTTACATTCCCATCAATAGTGTGAAAGAGTTCCTTTCTCTCCACAGCCTCCCAAGCATTTATTATTTGTTTTTTTTTTTATGACAGTTATTCTTTCTTGGGTAAGATGGAATCTCAGCATTATTTTAATTTGAAATTTCTCTAATGACCAGAGACACTGAGTATATGTTCATATATTTATTGGGCATTTGTACTACCTCTTCTGTGAAGTGTCTATTCATTTCACTTGCCCATTTTTTGATTGGATATTTCATTTTGGGTGTCCTTTTTTTTTTTTTCTTAGTTCTTTTATATTTTTTAGAACCTCTGTCTGAGGAATAGCTAGCAAATTTTTCCCCATTCTGTAGGTTGTTGTTTCAATTTATTTGTTGCTTCTTTTGCAGGGCAGAGGCTTTTTAATTTGATATGATCCCATCTCATTTTAAAGCATTAATCCAATCACTACATATTCTTCTGCTAACCACTGTAAATATTTAGAAAACTTCTGGCATATTCCTAAAAGCCTACTCATCGACTAAGCCTAACCTACATATCCAGTTTGCCTTCCTTTCAATGAATCCCTTCTTCCTTTTTCAACATAACTGGACCAACCACTCTTGCCTCTCAGACACTGGTGAGTTTTCCTGCTTTCCTGTAATGTCATTTTTTTCTGCTCACTCTGAATGCTCACTCCCTTCTACAAATTCCTTGGCTTTGATGCCTGCAGAACTTCTATTTATGTGTGAAAACCTAGCTCAGCTGTCTTCTTCGCTAAGATTTATTAACTTCACTGTGGTTTCTCAGCTGGAATTGATAACCCCTATAGCCCTAAAGCACTAGAACTAAAGAGCCAACATTTTAGATACTTGGTTTTGCATTACTTGCCTTTACTATACTTGAAGGTCTGTAAGGAAAAGGAAGATAAATGCTTAATAGATAAAACAACACATAGTGATATCAGTATCTGTATAAGATTAGGCAATGCCCAAGATGTGGGTAGGTGAATTAACAAATGCTTGAAAGAATAAATAAATGAAGTCAAGAGTCAAGAGCCCCCACCCCATGATATTTGAGAAAAATTTGAAAAGATAACAGTGCAAGAGTTTGTGAGATATATTCGTAAGGATGTTTTAAGCACTATTTGACAACAGGTTGCCATAAAATTATACAGACACAAAAGGATTACATGACAGAGAAATTCTCCAAAAGTTGCTGATGGGGAAATCAATATTCAAACCCATGAAATAATTTTAAAAGAGTTCAATATATCACAAACTAAATTATGGGATTAATAAAATCCATATTTTAAAATCACATCTCCAAGGGGATTTTTAACAAATCTTGACAGGATGAAGTTAAGGTGGAAGAGCAAGAACAGACAAGAGCAATCTCAGGCAGAATCCCAGCAGGTTTTTGTGTGATAATTGATAATCTGAAGCTACAATTTACATAAAAATGGAAAAGGCCAAGAAGAGCCAAAGCAATCTTGGAGAAGAACAAAGAGAGGGGCTTGTGTGATCTGTTATAAGATCTGTCTCAAAGTTTCAATAATTGAGACACTGTAGTATTTACATAAGAATAGGTAAACTGATAAACATGGCAGAACAGAGAAATCACAAGCGGTCTGGGACATACACGTTGGGCTGCTTTATGGCAGAAAAACATCATTCTGTCTGCTCCCTTTCATTCTGGGTTTTCTCGTTCAGCTGTACTTTGTAAGAAATATGTATATTTTAAAAGACAGTTTTAAGTCAGTCAAGCTCATTTCTATATAGTATTCTTTTGCATTGTGTGTCTCTCCAATCCAGTGACAAAAAGATAGTCATTTCAGTATACTGTTCTGGGGCAACTGGGTATCCATATGGAAAAAAGATGCTTTATTCTTTCTACTGCACACTGTACAGAAAAATCATTTGTAGGTGGATCACATCTAGGTGTGAAGGTTGAAACTATTGATCTTGTATAAGAAAACATGTTTGTAATATTGGAGAAGGCAAAGAGTTCTTTAAATGTTATAAAAATTGCTAATGTTAGAACTGACCTCTCCATCTAAGGTCACAAAAGAATGAAAGGGCAATTTAAAGAGTAAGATAGATAGATACATAGATAGATAGATAGATAATAGATAGAAAGATAGATATAGATATATAAAATAAAAAGAAATCCCAAATATATTAAGACCTCTTCAAAGTCAAGATTTTTAAAAGCCCAGTAAAAAAGAAGTCAAGAGACTTGAAGAGACAGCCTGCTAGAAGAGATACATATACAAGTGACCAAGAAAACCACAAAAATGTGTTCAGCCTCATGAGTTATCATAGAAAAGAAAATTCAAACACCACTTGCATACGAATGGCTAATTGAAGGGGCTGGGGATTTAGCTCAGTGGCAAAGCACCTGCCTAGCAAGCGCAAGGTCATGAGTTCAGTTCCCGGTACCGGAGAAAAACCAAAAAATAAAAAATAAAAAATAAAACCGAATGGCTAAATGAATAAGACAAATGCTAAATGCTGGCAAGTGTGTAGGTAACTGGAACTCCCATACGCTACTGGTGGGATTGTAAGTCAGCACAACCACCCTGGAAAACTATTTGCTCTTATTTTCTTCCAGAGGACATCTGTGTAATCTATGATTCAGTAATTCTGTTCCCAGGAATAGACTATAGATAATGCACACATAGCATCCCGTGAATTGTGTGTATATATTCTCATGTGGTGCTATAACGGTCATACCTGCATTATTTCAGATAACTCCAAACTTAGAATGTACCCCAATACAAAGATTGATAAAAAATTATGGTGTGTTTAAATATACAGTGTTTATCAGAGTAAAATACACATTGCCATTAATCCCACTCAAAATATATTTATCCCATTATTCTTGCCACTTTCTGAGACAGTTCTAGAAGGCCTCTCTTGTGAGTGTCTTTAGTGGTACTGTTGTAGCTATCTCATGTACTGAAATGATTCAAAATGTTTACGACAATTTCTGCAAATAAAAATATTGCAGTGTGTTCTCATCCACCTGACTCACAGGATCCCAGCATCCCATGACTTTCAGCTCTTCTCCAAAGTCAAAATGAGCATGAAAAGTAAATATTTTGAATGTGTCTCTTACTGTAATTAGTATTTTTAAATTTATGTATTCACCATATGTTTTGAACATACCTCATACAAATTGACAGCAGAGTGAAAAAATGAGTCAGAGTATATTCACACAGTGGATGAGTAAAAGGCAACAGGCCCAAACAAAGTAAAGGTATATTCAACAATATGGAAGATTCTCGCAAACACATCATCCAATATTGGTAAGAATGAGATGAAGTGATGTGATTATTAATTAGTGATTTCTTTATGAAAGATAATATTACACACACACGCATAAAATACTATAAAATACCTATTCCAATGTACCTGACAATTTCACTTCTAGGATTTATTAGTATGGAATTAGCAATACACAAAGCTATATAAAAGAAGACTCATTGCGGTGTTGCTTATGATAATAACAGAGGAGGCTAGTTAAGTAACCACTGTGGAAAAATAGGCAGGCAGTTAAAGGTAAGGACAAATAAATATCGATAGCCTTTTACAAGGACGTGAAGAGGCTACCAGAACTCCCCAGACCTTTGGGCATTCTGCCTCATATTGTCCTTTGCTATTGGAGACATTTTAGTGGGAAAGTGGAGAAGCCTTTTTTGCCATGACAATCTGCCACTGTAGGACTTTCTCAGAGTTGTCTATGTGCAGAATGTTTCATTTGCATTGTTTACATGCATATTCAGTGTGTTAAAGTTAAACATTTTAAAAAAGAGAACCCAAGCTCCTTAAGCTTTAAATTTAACATTAAACTTTTTTTTCTACTAATGCACTAACAAATAGTAAATCATCAGGAATGATATTTTCAAAAAAACATCCAATGACATAGGACAAAAGTGAATAGAAGCAAAATATATTTAATGACTTTCCCTCTGAAAGAAAGAAATGTGAAACTAGGGTGGGAGGGTGGAGTAAGGAGGTAATAGAGGTGAAAAAGATTGAAGTATGTTATGTGCTTAGGTGACTCTCCAAAAATGAAACCCATTGATCTGTATAAATAATTTTAGAAAGAGAGGGAGAATGGAAGAGAAAGAAAAGAAAAGGATATAAGTAACAGACAAAATATATCCAAAGGTTAGTGAGATTGATGAGTAATTTTGGATTTTTAAATTCTGTATTTTTAGATGGTTTGAATTTTGAAAATGATGGGACAGTATTTACTTTTGGAAGTACAGAAAAATAAAGCTGTTTTCACTTGGAAAAGGAATTAAATAGAAAGAATAATTATGTTATAGACCATGATTTCCTTTGTTAAGTTATTTACTTGCTTGGCAGTGAAATTCCTTTCCAGTGGTATCTTACACAGGAACTAACTATTTGAACAAATAGAAGCAGCTCTGTTGTGTAAGAATGGTTCACATGACCCCAACCGTTTACTCTTCTCGGTGCCCTCAGCTCAACCTGTACTTTCTCCTCTTCTCTGTGCCCTAGCATCAGAGATACTTCCCAAGAACCCCAAGTCACCAGGGCCCTCAACGTAAAGCTTTTAGTGCAGGTGACTATCTGTCAGCAGAGCAAGCTTTCCATGGCTTAATTCTAGGTGTTTAAAAGTAGACTGTGAAAGAATTTGTAGGATATAGTCTTATGTTTTGGAATCCCCTTGTATTATATAATTATATATACGCATCTAAATAAATGTGTAGGCACTAAAAGTAGTGGAAAGACATGCACTGTGATGTAAAATATTGTCATGTCGGCACCAAGGTGTCTTTCATTTTTATATTTTTGCTCATCTGTGTTTTCTAATTTTTTCTACCACAAACATATATTGCTTTTGTAATAAGAAAAAAATGAATTTTTAAGGGTAAACAGGAGACCAGTGATTTATTTTAGATACTCTCCTAGTGTTATTTTTCTGCCAATAAGAGATCCAGGTGACACTTGAGAATTATGACTTTAGATCTAATTACTTTTAAAAAACCCAACAGTACTTTATCAAGGCATATTTTATGTGCAGTCAAATTCTCCATCCTAAGTGGATAGCTGGATAAGCTCTGGCACATATATATTCCTGGGAACATAATTACTTTTTGTTGTTGTTCCTCTCTTCAAATTTTACATCAGATTCTGGATGATGTTTTTGAAAAACAGTTTTATTGTGCATGTGATGAAATATTGCAGAGTCCCATTAATACGTGCAAATTATACATGTAAATCAAAAGTAAAAGTTTTGTTAAGCTATAACTGACTTGTAATAAGCTCTGTATATTTTAAGTGTACACTTTTATCAGTTTGAACTTGGAAAGGAGGGTTAGTTAACCCTGGATTCACCCCTGAAGATGATCACTCTTGACATTAGGCAAATTACTGAATCTCTTTGAAACTCTCTTCTCTCATCTATGGTTTCCATGCTTACCTTGGGTGTTGGTTGGGAAGACTGAAAACATGAGTGTAACTACGCAGTAGGGCCACTCCCATGCACCAGACACCCAGTAAATATTGGCTGCTCTGTGGTTCTTGTGTTTTCCAAACAGAGACCTAGAGAAGCAAGGAGGTTACAAATCTTGTTAAAGGTTTGCAGGTTTCCAGATGGGCTGAGAGAGCATCTAACTGCAAGATAAAACTGTCCATCTTGGAACGTTTCAAAGGTACCTTCACCCAAGGAGACAACCCCCACTCCCACCCCCAAATGCTGTGTAGCTGTAAAACTGGAAGATTCTCTCTCCAGCTCTCTTTGTCCCCGGCCTCTGATTCTGGTTTTACACTGAGGGATGAGGGCCAATCTACCTTGTTGCCTCAGGCAAGTTGCCCAACTTAAACTTCATGTCTGTTAAAGGAAGAAATTGCATCATTGATAACCTCTCTGGAGGATACTGTGGCATCGCATGAAATAACAGTAAAAATCAGGTGTGAAAGCCCTGAAAAAGTGACACCATTGTTCAATAATAAGCTTCTTTGAGAGAAAAGAGTACTGGAATTTTACAGTAAAGAGGACCTTGAGATTCACAATTATACTACTGGATTTCTAGTCCCATTAGTGCTGTAATTGTAATCACGCTAATTAGAAAAATACATTCCAAATACTGAGGGTCCGCTAAGTACACTTACAGGCAGGTATCACTTTATTGATTCTTCACCACAAGCAGGCTAGGCAGACATCATTAATCCATATTGCAGATAAGAAAACCCAGAGAGCGTAAAATCTTCTTAGTCCAGAGTTTGCCCTTCATAACAGTTTTTCTCAAGCTCTTTTTTTCCAGAAGAGAAAGGAAGAGGAAGCATGTCCTAGCTCATTTCATGTATCTAGCGAGACTTTTGCTATCAATATCTGCCAAGAACACTAAAAACAAGAAAAATCATATACCAATGTTATACGTTACATAGACACAAATATTCTCAAAAAATGAAAGCAAAGCAAAACCAGCAATATATAAAAATGATAATGTATCACAATTAAGTAGTGTTTATCCTAGAAAAGCAAACAATTGTCTCAGCATTTAAAAATAAATTAATATAATTCTGCACATGAACAAAACAAAGGAGAATGGGCCTATTAGATCATCTCAGATATCCAGAAAGCAATCACTTGATGAATTTGATGAAGTAAATGTAAATTTATGATTGAAAAGCAAGTGTATCAATAAATTAAGAATTAAGGAGAATGTTCTCAATCTGGTAAAAGGCAACAATAATAGAAAAATCTACAGCTAAAAAATACATAGTACAAATATAGTAAATATTTTCCTTCAAAAGCTGGTACTGAGCATCTTCTTTAACTACTTCTATAAAATATTGCTTTGTATTTCCATGTCAGCAGTACAAAGCAAATTAAGGAAATAAAAGGTGTATAGGTTGTAAGGGACAAAATTCAGTTGTCTTTATTATCAGATGATATTTCTCATGTATAAAATCCTAAGGAATCTATAAAAAATACCAGAGTTCATAAGTGAATTTAGCAAAGACTCAGTATATAAGATATATCTATATAGATATATAAAAAAGTGAATTGTAATTCTCTTTCTTGTGACAAATAGAAATGAAATAAAAAGAACACTTTTTACAATAGCATCTAAAGGCATAATAATATGCTTAGGAATAAATTTTTAAAGATATGTTAAAGGCATCTTGAGAAATTATAGTTTATTAGCAATCATTGTGCCTCAGATAAACCTCACTGCCTATGATACTGCCACTGTGCAAAGCTTGAGAAATAAAAGAAAAAATAAAGCACATTGAGATAAATGAAGAGCTATACCATGTTCATGAAATAGAAATTTAAACATGAATTCTGTCCAAACTTTTCTGTAAGTTAAAAGGAATACAGTCAAAATTCTAGCTGGTCTTTGTATAGAAACTGAGAAGCCATATAACTTACACCAAAATGCAAACGTTTTATTATTTACTTTCCCATACTGGGACAAAATGCCTGACATTCACAACTTCAAGAAAGGTTTATGTTGCTTCGTGGCTTCAAAGGGTTCAGTCCATGACTGACTGGCTCCCGAGGTGGAAACTGCTTGGTGAAAAGGCCTGGCAAAGAAAAGCTGTACATCCCATGGCATCCAGGAAGCAGAGAGAGAGGGAGAGGGAGGGAGAGATAAAGAATGAGGAGGAGGAAGAGGAGGAAGAAGAGGGAGACCAAGGAGCTGGAACAAGAGTATACTCTATAGGTAACGCCCTCAGTGATTAGCCTCCTCCAGCCAGGTCCTACCTCCTGACACATCCAGCTATTACGCCACTGCTGAGTCCCTATGATCCAGTCACCTTCCTAAAGCCCCACCTCTGAGCACAGGAGGCTCTTGGAGCACATTTCAGATCTCACCTGTAACACTAATCATCAAAATAATTATGACAAAAATTAAGTTAGATACTTTGAATCTGATGCAGAATTTACTATGGAACTACAGAAACTGCGTGTGCAGTTCTAACATAGTCAAATATATCAACAAATTAGAATAGAGAGTTCAGATATAGATGCATACATTTGGATCCAGTTGACTTTGCTAAAGATAATTCAGTGTCAAAAGTGGTCTGTTCAGAAAATGGTGCTGGCTTGATGGCTATCCATTTGGCGAATGAAACTTCCAGTTTCACCATACACCATAAACAAAAACTAATTCAAGATGGACCATCAAACAAAATTTAAATCACATTTATATTTTCACTTCTTTCTTTATAATCTGGATACAATTATTCCCATATCTTGCTTTGTTATGCTGGCTGTGATAGCCAATGTAATATTTCATTGGCATAGTTAGAGCAAAAACCCTTGCTTTGAACCAATTTTTTTTTTATCAGCATTGAGGTTTGGCTTGAACTTGTGATCCTCCTGCCTCAGCCTTCCAGAGTGCTGGCATTTTGGGCATGCACCACTGCACCTCCCTTGATACCATTTTTTTTATGGAAAGAAGGTATAGGAGAATGTTTTATGATCTCCATGTAAAGGTTTCTAGAAGAAGACACAAAAAGCACTGACAGAAAGGGAAGGGAAGGAGGAAGGAATGGAGGGAGGAAGAAAAAGAGTGAGGGAAGAAGGGAGAAAGACAAAGGGAGGGAGGAAAAAGGGAGGGAAGAAAAGGAAGTTGCTAAATTTGACTTTGACAAAATTAGAAATTTCTGTTTTTTGAAAGACACCATTAAGAAGTTGAAAAGGCTTGCCACATAATGAAGAAAATATGTACCTGACAAAGGACCTGCATCACAATATAAAAGGAATTCTTACAAATTAATAGCAAAAATAGGCAAAAGACTTTAATGTTCACTTCTCAAAAAATACACAAATGGCCAATAAGCACCTGAAAAAATTCTCAACATGGTTAATCAGCAAAGAATTACCAATTCAAATCACAGTGTGATAGAATACCCCATACATTAGAGTGGCTAAAATTTTAAAAAGAATAATATTGGGCTTTGGTGAACAAGTGTTCTGGGTGTCTAAAATGGTAACGGCTACTTTGGGAAAGAGAATATCACTTTCTTTGTAATTAAATAGACATCTACTCTCTAGCCCATTAATTTCACTTGTAGAAATCTACCCGAGACAAAATTAAAACCATGCAAAGATGCACAAGGCCCACACAGATTTCTGCAGTCTTGTGCCAGCGTACAAAACTGGAAACACCCCAAATATTTATCAAGAGATTAGATAGAGAACTGGTTATATGCTTATATATTTGAAAACTACTAAACAATAAAGAGAAAGAAAAACTGCTATTATGTCCAAAACCATGGGTGAAGCTCAGAATCACTTTGTGATGCCAGAGAAGCCAGACATAAAATAGTACTTCCGGTACAACTCCAGTTATATGTATCCAGTTCTTGCAAAAGCAAAACTAAACTGTGGCAACAGAATCAGATCCGGGGAGAAGGTAGAGGCTGGCTAAAAAGGCTCACGAGGAAACTTTCTGAGATAATGGAAATGTTCTGTGTTTTGTTTGGGAGGTGGTTACGTGTGTATTAACATTTATCAAAAATCATTGAAATGTACATTTTAAGTGCATGTATTTTACTGTATATAAATAAGTCATATGCTAACAAATTTTATTTAAAAATAATAGAGTTCTATACACTATTTATTAGGTCTGTTGGCAGACGTGCAATTCATCTATACCAGGCTGTTTCTGTCTCTGATTATTTCCCTGCAGTTCATACCCGGCACATGGTCAATGCTGCGTAGGAGTCCGCATCCTCAGAGGAGAGTAGGGAGAAACAGGACAGAAGCAGGATCCCTCTCCCACCACAAGGTGGCATCTCAGAGCACCAGCAGGTGTCTTTCCTAATAAATCCAGCAGGGAGCAGCAGATCCACACCAACGTTAGCCCTAAAACCACCACGTTGAATTTTCTCCTGTTTTTCCTCCAACTGCCGCTATCTTAACCTCTGCCACTCTGCCCAAAGGAGGTTTAAACGGAAGAGAAAGAGAACAAACACATGATCCCCATATATGACAAGCACTTTTCTCTGTGCCTAATAAGCACTATCTCATTTCCCACTCAAACTGGTATCATGAGTGTGAGCTTCTGTATTTGAAGGTGAGCAAGCAGAGCTCAGGGAGGGAGCATGTGCTCCGGGTCACTGCACTAGAAGGGGTAGAGTTGGGGTTTAAGCCTAATCTGTCTTTCCACGTAACACAGTCAGAATCTGCAGGCCAAATGTCAGTGTAAAGAGTATTTGCAGGTGGGGGCCAAAGCAGCATGTTGTGGTCAGGGTTTACAAGGGAAACAATTAAATGCAGGACACATAAATTGTAGGATTATTTTATGGTATTCACCCAAAGAATCAAGTACAAAAGTGCAGGAAATCTGTCCATTCACTAAAGACCTAAAGAATCCAGCTGAGGCCTGGATCCCACAACAATGTCCTGCATGAGTCCAGTTAAAGACCTAGAGCCCATGACAATGCCCTCTGTGAGTCCACCTGGAGGACTAGAGCCCATAACAATGCCTCATGCAAGTCTGTTTCATGAATCTGTACGGGGAAGGCCCAAAGTTTGGTGGTGGAAGCTAGAAAGTCTGTGCCAATGGGATGAAGGATCTGTGGCAGCAGGCTGAGGGATCTGCCCTGGAACCAGGAAGTAACACTGTGAGTTGCCTACAGTGTAAAGTAAGAACCAGAGCTCCCCCGAAAAGTACCACAGCCATCCTCAGCGACAATGAGGTCAACGATAAAAACAGCTGAGTTTATATCAGGAAAATCAGTGCAACAATTTTCTCCAGAAGATTGAACAGTGCGTTGTCGTCCCCTCTGGAGCCAGGAAATGATGCTCAAAGTAAACACGAGAGTTCTCCCAAGATGAGCCACAGCCATTCTCAGCCGCAACAAGGTCCCAAGCTCCTTTGATGATGAGAACAGCTGAATTTATATCAGGAAAGCCAGCGTGACAAGCTCCTCCAGGAGAACCAACAGCCCCACTCCTTCCTCTCCAGTTCTCCTTTTTATGCTGTTGGCAACAATCCTCAGGTGGGCCCTCCACACCCAGCACCACACTGATTCAGTTCAGCTGGGTGTTACAAATTGACCACCAGCTGTCAATCCACCACACAGCGTTCTCACTGCTTCCCAAGGGTGAACTCATTTACGCTTCACAACTAGGTGAGGCAGTGACTGTTATTATCCTCGTGTTAAAGGTAGGAGGGGTGGGTGCTGCGAAGTTAATGAACCTGAAAGGGATGTGCTTGAGTAGAGGTGAAGCAACTGTTAGAAGCCCGCTCTGTCTCTGAGCCTTGACCATTAATGACACAACTATTATTAAGTGACCACTTTGGCAGCTTTGTAGGAAAGATGGAGTCCAAAGAAAGCTCACAGTCCATTTCTCCTGGTGCCTCCCAAACTTCTAGGGGTGGCAAAAATGGCTTTACCCTTCTTCTTGTCCACTAGAAGTTCCAGGAGCCTTCAGGAACTCACTGTAGTGTTTCCAGCCCTTAGAAGTCTTCTAAGACCCTGACTGCCCATCTATCTACCAACCTTTCTGAGTACCTACTGAATTCCAAACATTAATTATGGAAGCATGTGCTCACCCTTAAGGAGCTCTCATACCATGGGGAAGGTCATATGCAAAGCAAAACCACAGAGAGGCAATCCCACTAGTGACTAATCACCGTATGAATGGCACAGAATTTCTGCCTAGTCAGCGAGGACTTCCTATTGGAGGAGGGTCTTCCATTGAGACTTTGAGAGTGAGTAAGGCTTGAAGGGAGAAGGAAGGGGTCAGGATGCAGCCTCAGCCAGAATAGGGAACTTCAGGGTAGATGGACAGATCAGCTAGACTGGATGCAGAATGCCAGGGCAAATGGTGAGAAATCAATTCACAGGGCTCAGCTGGGTTCACACTGAGGGCCTAAATGATGATATTTTATAAACTGAGGGTTTCTAATGGCCCCAAGCCACACAAAGTGTGCAGGAAGAGGGTGCAAGATGAAGCCAGTCACTGAAAAATCGCTGTGAGCAAGTCTTGCAGAAATGCATGGAAATGAGGAGGCTGTGGGTACAGGAGGAAGGGAACTGAGTCATGTGGAAGACTTCCCATGAGTCACGCTAAGTATTTAGCATATGTAATAATTTAATCCTCCCAAGGGTCTTAAAAGGCCCATGCTATTATTATCTCTGGTTTACAGATGATGAAAATAAGATATGCGAGATCAAGGAAGCTTCCCAAGGTTACCTGGACTCGAACAGCAAAATTTGGGCTTACACCACATTCCCACCCCACTAAATCCTGACAGCACAGCTTACTCTCTTAACCACCATGCTGTATGGCCTTTATATCACTGGTATAGCAAATTCTAGGCTGGAAAAATCTGGGAAGTATTTGGCTTTGTCTGTAGTATCTACTGGGTTGATAAAAATATTGAGGGCTCTTCCCTCTAAAGATGCTCCGTATGTTCACAGTAGCCAATATCTCTAAATGACACATTCCTAGAACTTTAGAACTGTGTAGAGCTGAGTACCATTTCTGGCTTATGAATTCAGAGGTGACAAGAATTGAAACCTGATGTTGTCTGTTCTTAGAGGCTGATGCAAGTCAAGGTGGACCCCAGGAGAGAGGAATTATCAGAGGAATGCACCAGCAGGGTCACCTTTCAGCACCTCCACCATCTGCTCTCAGAAAAAAAGGAGGAGCTAAGTACTTTGCTGCCATCCACATGTGCCTCAGAAGGCCCAGGTGTAGGTTGGAGAGGAAGCACCATGTCCCTCCAGCTCTTTGGATGTGGCTGGGGAAATGGACCGCAGATGCATCTCACTTATCAGGCACAGGATAATTCCCATCTGCACAGCTGAGTTCAAGCCCCAGAAGGATTTCCCCTAACTGTGTAGAGATCTGTCTAAAGCAGCAAGAGCCTCAGGTTTACAGCAGCATGGAGCAAGCACCCTGGGAGTTGGCTGATGCTGATACGCATTTTGGAACCACTGCAGGTGGTGAAAGGGAAGCAGATATATCTGGCTCTGGGCAAGAAGACTAGAAATAAAGCCAGTGGCAAAGCAATTCATAAGAATTGAGAGTAGAATTTCATTTATGTAGTTTTGTGCTTTCTCTTTTGGAGTTCTGGAAGGACAGACTTCAGGGTAGAATCTGTTGCTGAGAGAAGAGACCTTAGAAGTGGAGGCTGTAGGGAAGCGAGTGATGAGACCATGTGACAGAAATCTTATCCTAGCATAAGTGAGGCTCCGACAGGTCTTGGAGGTGGTGATAAACTCCTGCAGAATGTCTTTGAGGCTGGTAGCTATGGTACTGGGTCATCTGCTGGGACCACAGTTGAAATGAAAGGGAAACAGAGGTGTCTTAGCCACTTTTTTCCTTGCTGGGGCAAAGTACCTGACACAAGGTAAGGAAGGAAAGGCTTATTTCTGCCTTCAGGTTTTGGAGGTTTCAGTCTATATTTGGCTGGATCCAAGGCAGGGCAGCACGACAGACAGGCATCACAGAGGAGAAATAGTTCATGGTGTGGCAGGGCAGGGAGAAGACAGAAGGCAATGCGCAATGAGCAGCAAGCAGCAGAACAGCAGAAGCTGCAGCAGTAAGCCTGCCTCTCCCTTTTATGCCCTCCAGGATACTAGGCTTTGGAGTAGGCCTTCCTGTATCCACACTCAGAACTATGCTAAACCAATCAGTAGGCTAATTTAGTATTCATGCACCCTTAATCCCAGTATCCCATTCTCAATCCCTGTATCACACGCAACTTATATCCAGCCACCTCCAAAACCCCCACCTATGACCACGTGAGGCTTTGAGGAGACATCTAGATATAAGCCATAATTTTCTGCCCCTGGCCCTCAGAAGACTCATGTGCATCCCTTTGTGCAAAAGGTATTTAGCCTATCTCTAAAAGTTGCCAAAGTACTAATAGTTTCAGCATTGTTTAAAAGTCCAACTACAAAGTTTCCTCTGAGAGTTAAGGCAAACTGTTAGCAGTGAACCCTCTGTACAAATAAAAAGAAAGTTAAAAACTTCCAACATAAAATAGGATAAGATAAATATTCCCATTCTAAAAGGTACATATAAGGGGATATAGGAAGAATGGGAACAAAGCAAGTTCAAAACCCAGCAGGGCAAACTTAGTAACTGGTTCTTTAATCTGGAAGTGACATCACTCCCCACATATTGGACACAGCATGGTCCTGTCTGCTGCACGGGGACCTGGGGAGAGTCAAGGAGCAGATAAAATCTGTCAGGTGGGCACCACCATCTCTGATGTGCTTGGCAGAGCCTGGCATCTTTCATCCAGAGAACTCTCTTAATTCAGCTCTTAATGGCCCAAGACTTATAATTCCCTTGAAGAACTCCAACATAAACACTATGGTTAATTTACTACACATTTTGCGATGCACTGATGTACATCCATACTGCTGGCCTCTGCTCCTCTGGACAACGTTCACACAAAGAAGGAAGATGCATGACTCTGTCCCCAGGGACAGCTGTGCATCATAATGTTCAGCACACCAGGAACTGTGGTCCCTGGCAGAATGTCACCAAACTTCTCAGAGCAAAGGCAAAGCCCAGTGGCAGGGAATGTGTCTATTGGCATGTTATGGTACTATGTTAGGTCCCACTGGATTAAATTATGGCCGGGGGTCTGTTTGTAACACTGAGATCCTTTTGTGAATGTAGCAGGCAAAAATGGGTGAATACAGCCTCTTGTTGAGAATAATAAGATAACAACTCTTAGTCTGCATCATACCCATATTCAGATGAGGACACTGAAGCTCAGGAAGCTAACCGACTTCAGTGGCCACATAGTCAGTGAACGGCAGAGCTAGAGGCCAGTGGTACTCTTGCATGATTGGATGGTCACAAGCAGTTTGAGAGGCAGAGGGTATGTGATAAAAGACAATGAACTGGAGGTAGGATGCTGGGGTTATGGTGCTGGTCTTGCCACCAAAGGTGATCGATTTTGATCACATTATCTCAGGGCCTCTGTCTTTCTATTTTTAAAAGGAAGCTGCTGAGTGAGATGTCTTGAAGTCCTCTCCATTTCTTCAAAGTGGCTACCATATCCCAGGTGGGGCTGATGGCTGAGTGGCATTTAGAGGAGAAGGGCACCCTGCCACCCCACTATGCAGGAATACTCCAGCATGTGAAATCTGACCCTAGGAGAACTCAGCTCACTTTCTTTCACCTCCAAGTCTTCTTTCACAGTGCCTTCCATGGTGGAGAAGTGACTGGACAGCAGGAAGAGGGAAGAGAACTGACCCTCTGTTGCTGGCTTCTCCTCCAGCCTTGTCAGGCAAGAGCTTCAGAACTGGGGTCAGAGAGTTGATCTCAGCTGTCAGGAGCTACAGCCTCAGCTACTCTGCCTTTGTGAGGCTTTGTGCTTACACTTGCCTGCTTCTGCCTGTGGCCCAGTCCTGCCGTATGCCGGCAGTTGGGCCTGACAAGTAGCTTGAAGATAAGGGGAGGCCTTGATGAGTGGAGAGGATGCAAGCAAGGAGGAAAGAGCATGAGGCCAGAGACTGGAATTCTGAGCCCCTTGTGGAAGGCCATTGCTGGCCTTCACTGGCCCTGGCCTCTGCTGTCCCTGTCACTGAACTCCTTCGGAACTTGGCTTCCAACCTCCTTTTTTGACACTCATTCTTGAGACTTAGATCCTCTCTCCAGAGCTTATGTTCCCCTCTCTTGGCACTAGCGTTCATCATCCCAGTGGTAAGCATGAGTCCGTCCTTGGGACTAACCCTGTCCCCACACCCGGCACTGAGCCACCTTCACTCACCCCTGATACTTGGCACAAGTCCTGCAGTTAATCCCTTTCTGGTATGATTCTACCTCCCATCCCTGCCTTCAGTCCACCTGCTCAGACTTAGCCAGATGTCACCTACCGAAGCTGTGCTGTGCAGCTGAGACAATCCCTTCAACGACCTCATTAAGCCTAGGTAGCCAGGCTCCTGTACTTTCCCTCCCACTGAATGTCACCATGCCCTTGTGCAGAGGAACTCTCCTCACATGGCCTCTAAGGTTTTAGAAAAGACAGTGTAGCACAGAGCTTGGGGCCCCGGCCCTCCAGACCCTGGGGCTATTTCCCTCTTACCATCTGCCATAGCCCAGGCCCAGACCACAATGACAAAGTGGTCCAGCTGCCTCCCAGGATGCCCTGAGATTCTGAAAGAGTGACATCATCCTTGTCCTTTCTCTACTTCCCAGTCTGAACTATTGTTCTGAGCTTCCTCTCTCACCTTGGCCACTTCTGTACCCCATGAACCCTGCATGCACACTACCTCCCTGCCAGCCCTCCCCTACTGCACAGACACCTGGATCCTGGGTGATGTCACTTTTATGGAGAAGGCCTCAGGAGTCCCAGTGCAGCACAGAAAACACTTACACACTATCAAATTCCACTCTGGAGCCAATGCCTACCTTTAGCTCGTCCTGCTCCACACTACAGGGTTTATCCTTAGAACTGGGCCTTTCTTCCAGGTCCTCTTTCCTTCTTCCTGGAGGCCCCTACTGCGGCTCATTCCTACTGATGGAACCTGAAAATGCCTCTCAAGCAAAAGTACTCGCTAAGCAAGGAAGTCCTCTTTCCACTTTCTTACATCAAGAAATGTGCTCTTGCTTTCTAACCCTTCCATTCCTTGTAAAGCCTGGGGATCTGAAACTGCTGAGCAGTAGGCACCTTGCAAATGTTTTCCCAAGTGGAGCCAGCTTCCTTCCTCATCCAGTGAGCTGGGGAATGCCAGCAGCTTAATTTTAGCAGCATTTATTTTCCTTTTGGGTCACAACACATGCATTTTCAGACACAGACCTCACTGACCCTCCTACCATCTTTTGTCCCCCGGCCATGCTTCTGGATGCAGTCATGAAGGATCCTGAAAGAGGAAACAGGAAGGCAAAGGAGGAAGGAAATATAGGAAAGGTGAATTTTCACAAGCTCAGGGCAGGCAGGTACATGCCTCTGGGTCTGGCAGGGTATATCACACTTTCTGTGGGCATAGCTAGGAAAAATGCACAGAACCTATTGGTGATTTCTAGCTCAGAGAGTTGCCTCTAAATCATGAAAGTTACTCTAAAGCCAAAGAGACATAATACCTTTGAGGAATTCTAACTGACACAAGATTATAAATGTGGCTTCCCAATTCAATAAGTTGGTATCTCTGGCAGAGACTCTTGGAGACAAGCAGTCCAAAATGACCTTGCAAGAAGCACAGTGGAGCAAGAAAAGAAAGAAAGAAACAGTCATGGCATATGGGGTTAATAATATCCCTTCGTTATTGAGGTCTTATTAGGTCTACAATCTCCTGAATAAGTGTAACATGAAGGTTAAATAAAACGAGGCAAATGGAATGATTTCAGGGCCCCAGGAAGATCAAAGCCCTCTCACAGAATTCAAGATTCTCTCAGGGGTAAGACCACGACCTTCTCTGGGTGGCCTATATTTATTTGGTTATCAGAAGAAGGGAGAGGAGTACTCAAGAAGGGCAGAACCACTCAAGGACTTCTTTAAGTAAGGTATAAAGTTAATCCACTGAAGAATGAGATGCCTGAAGCTATAGTCTTCATCTAGTTGACTCAGGTGTCCTTGGCTGTGATCTTGTCTTGTCCTTTGAGGCTTTCTGGCTTCATCCACCACTACAAGTTCTAGCAGGGATTAGTGACTCACAGAGCTTCACTTACTATGAGTCCACCATATCCAGATAAGGAGCCTTGGACATATTCACAAGGGAACATGGAAAGCCAATTGGTTAATATTAAATGCTGTTCAGAGGCACTTTGTAGTGCCTCCAACAATGGCATATTGCATATGTGCCTAGCAGTATTCATGAATCTACATCTAGTTTATAACAATTTTTTAAAAGTTGAAATATAATTTATACCAAATGTTTCTCCTTTTAAAGTATACAAATATTCAGTGACTTTAAGTATATTTACAAGGTCATACAACCATCACCACTATTCATTCCAGAATATTTTCACCACCCCAGGAGAAATTCCATACTCATTAGTGACCACTTTCCCCTCTTTCTGGATCTTAGAGACCACAAGTCTACTGAAGTCACTTTTGGGTCCCCTCTAATTTGCCATTTCTGGACATTTCACATGCGGTAGTTGGCATATTGTGATGGGCACTTGTCACTTAGTATGATGTTTTCAAGGTCTCCCCATGTGGTGCTATATATTTGTGCATTATTAATTTTTAGGGCTGAATAATATTAACTATATGGTTATACTATATTTTCCTCATGTATTCATCCACTGATGGACTTTTGAATTGTTATTTTTGGCTATATGAGTAATATTATGAATATTCCCCTAAAATTTTTTTATTTGAACATATATTTTAAATTTCCTTGGGTAGATACGAAGGTCAAATTATGAGATAATATGGTAAATCTCTGTCTGGCTTTTGAAGAAAGTACCAAACTGCCTCCTATGTGTCTGCACCATTTCACATTCCCACCAGCACTGCATGAGGATTCCAATCGCTCCATGTTCTCACTGACAGTTGCAACTGATCTCCTTATTAGAGCCATCCTTGTAGGTGGTAAAACATGATGGCTTTGATCTACATTTCCTTAATTGCTGATGCTGTGGAGCATCTTTTCATGTGCTTATTGATCATTTGCGTATCATCCTTGAAGAAATGTCTACTCCAGTCATTTGCCAATTTTAAAATTGGGTTGTCTTTATTTATTGTTGTGCCATAGAGGTTAAACCCATAACAGACACAATTTAGAATCATAGTCTCCCATTTGGCAAATTGGTTTCTTTTTTCATTTTTTAGTTAGTTGTCTGAGAAGCATGAAAGTTTTTCTTTTTGAGGCAGTCTAATGTACCTTTTGTTTGCTATGTTTTGATTCATACTTTTATAATATTTCTTAAGCCAAAGTTACAAAGATTTATGCCTGCTATCTTTCATGAGGTTAATTGTTTTAAGTCTTACATTTAGGTCCTTAATTTATTTTTAATTAATTTTTGTATATGATGTGAGTAAAGTGTCCAATTTCACTCATTTGTAGGCAACTATATAGCTGTTCAGCGTCATTCAGTGAATGACTAGTTTTCCCCATGAGTTTTCTTGACATTTTTTATTCAAAAATCAATTGCCCATGAGTGCACAAGCTCATTTCTGAACTCCAATTCTATTTCTCTGATCTATAAGTATGTCCTTATGTCAGTACCATGCAATCTTGATTACCATAGCTTTATAATAAGTGTGGAAGTCATGAATTTTAAGTCTTCCAACTTAGTTCCTCTTTCTCACTATTCTTTTGAGTATGCCAGTCACATGAATTTCAGTATAAATTTGGGAATTAGCTTGCTAATGTCTGAAAATGGCAGTGATGTTTTGATAGGGCTGATGTTTAATCTGTTGGATATTTTATTGACTATTTACATCTTAATAATATTCACTTTTCCATTCCTTAAACATGAGATTTTTTCCATATGCTAAGTCCTTTCTAATTTCTTTTAATGTTTTGTAGTTTTCACTGCTTTTATTGAATTTACTCCTAAGCATTTATTGTTTGCTGTTGTTATAAATGAATGTCTTAATATCATTTTAAATTGTAATGTATAATACTATAATTGAGTTTTATATATTGAGCTTATAAATCCTGCAACCTTGCTGAATTCATTTATTAGCTCTACTGGAGGTTTTAGGACTCCTTAGGATTTTCTACATATGGAATCATATCATCTACAAATACAGTTTTACTTCTTCCTTTCCTGTCTAGATGTCTGATATTCATTTTCTTTGCTTAGTTACTCTAGATAGGTTCTCCAGCAAAACACTGAGCAGAAGTGGTGAGAACAGACATTCCTATCTTGTTTCTACTGCTCTTATGTGGAAGAGTTCACTCTTCTACCATTGCACATGATGTGAGTGGTGGTCCGTACAATCATTCATAGTATTCCCTGTTCTTTTTGTTCCTGTCAGATCAGTAGTAAAGTCATTCGTTTATGCCTGACCTTACTAGTAGGAGGGTTCTTTCTGTTTTTCTTCATTATTCTGATTAATGTTTGCCAACTTTCTTGATATTTTGAAAGAATACGCTTGTTTCATTTATTTCCTATGTTATTTTTCTATTCTTTATTTTTTCCCCCTCCAATCTTTCTTATATTCTTCTTTCTGCTAACTTTAGATTTAGTTTGATTTTCTTTTTCTAACTTTAAGGAGAAATATTAGATTTTTAAATGTGAGATGTAGTAAATTCAATGCCTGATCTTCCCTAGCCACAGCTTTCCTTGATATTTTTTGTTGTGCTTGATTTTAATTTCCTTTGTACAGTTTCTTGGGCTTTTTTATGTCTCATAATTTTGAATAAAAATTGGACATTATCAATAATATAATATAGCAACTTGGAACATCAGATTCTCCACCTAGGTTTCACTGTTGTTCTTTTGTTTTTTTCCCTAATGAGCTTTTAGAGGTAATTCTGCAAAATCTGCATTGTTTTGTCAAGTGTGGCCCCTGAGTCTCTTTTCAACCAAGTGGGCAGCTAATGATTGGATGGAGACTTTCTCCATTGTCTGGAACCAATAAGTCTGGCTTTTTCCCAAGTTGCTCTGTGTGTGGGGGCCTCACTTTCAACATCAGCTGGACTGTTAATAACTTTGCCTTATCCTTTACTTCCTGCTTGCTTGTTGCCTCAAAGTTACCTGAAGATGATTTTTAATGTCTTTTCATGTCTTTGCTGAGCAGTATACACACAGCATATACACAGTCCTTTGTATGCCCACAGGCTCCTGGATTCTGCGTAGCTTCATGGAATGTTGCTAACTTCACTCAGTGAACTTTAATCTAAGACTGAAAGATGTTAACTTGACTTACCCCAGATCACCATCAAGCAGTGTGAGATCCCACACTGAAATAGAAAGTCACGCTTCTTTATTCCAAGAAGCACGACCTCAACAACCTCCACAAGTTTTTCTTCTTCGCTCATTGGTGAACCTGGCTTTATTCCCACACTTAATTCTTCCCCACAAAGTTTTGTATTAAAGAATAAGTTCTTGGGGGTTGGCCAATGTCTAAAGGGAGAAACAAAGTCAATGTTTGCTAACTTTCTTGATATTTTGAAAGAATACACTCATGTTTCATTTATTTCCTATGTTATTTTTCTATTCTTTATTTTTTCTCTAATCTTTATTATATTCTTTTTTCTGCTAACTAGTCCCAAAGAGTCTCAAAGATAAAGGAAAGAAGGCTTATTCTGTGTGCAATAAGTGAGGGACAACTGCCTGTGCATTAGGATTGCGAGAATTTTGAGGCCATCACAGATGACTCTAGCCTTTTATAAGAGCTGTCATTTGTTGGATACTCATTGTAAGTACCTGCCCTTGTACCAAACACTTATACTGCAACTAGGGAGAAGAGAGGGACTTAGAAATGAATTACTGAAGTGACATATGATTCCAGGCATTTTAACTCTTGGGATCAACCAAACTGCATTTGAATTCAGTCCATGGAATCTTTAACAGATGGTCACCTGCAATGATGAGAAAGTGATTACCTTCCAATACAATTCAGTCCTTCTTCAGATTCCTCTGCTTATAGATAAGACAGCCCAACACAGTGGAGTGAACAGGGTCTTCAAAGCACACAGACTTCACTCTTCATTCCACCCTTCTGATGTGTGTGACTTGATCAAGTCATTTCCCCTCTCTGAACCTGTTTTCTCAGCTGAAAAAATGGAGGAAAAATGTCTGGTTGGCAAGGTTGCTGGAAGGTTGATAACATAAAGGAATCCAACATGTTTCATAGAGGGGTCCAATATTGACAGCTATTATTGAAGTTCTCCTATGTAAGGAACTAAAGTCTGTGTCTCAACATTTTCCACTCAGATTTTGCTCTTTTTGTCTCGCTTCCTCAATTCATGATTTCAGAACACTGCATATAGCAATTGCATCATTTTGTTCTATTTAGGCTGAATTCTATGCCCTCAAGATCCTCAATGCTGTATCTTGACTTTTCTGTCTTCTCCACTAAAACTGAGACCCGCTCTCCTCTCCACTCCTAGTGTATGAGGCCTTCATGTTGTTCCAACTGGCTTTTCTGCTAGTTATACCACACTGTGAGGTTGAGCTGGGCCTCATGTTTGCAGCTATATTTGTGATATACAAGGTCAGTATATTTCCCATCCCTGGCAATGCTCTCTTGTAAGAGTCAACACAATGTCTTGGACTGGAACGCAGAGCCCATGTTCTCATGTCTATCTTAAAGTCTATAAATAAGCAAATTTAATAAGAATAAATTCTAATTCATTATCCAAGTTTTTTCCATCTCTTCATGTGGTTCCACCCACCCAAATGCCAATGTCTTACACATGGGGAAGCCTGATCCAGTTTCAACAAGAGACAGGAATGGTGCCTGGGTGGTGCTGAAAATTTAAGCCCAGAAGTACTTATTGAATACCTGATGGATAGCAGGCACCTTCAGACTAGGTCTTTTTTTTTTTTTTTTTTTTTTTTTTTTTTTTTTTTTTGGTTTTTCTCCGGTACCGGGAACCGAACTCATGACCTTGCGCTTGCCAGGCAGGCACTTTTGCCGCTGAGCTAAATCCCCAGCCCCTCAGACTAGGTCTTAGTGTGGCCCTCACCACAACTTTCTGAATAAGGCACTACAAACCCATTTTGCAGATAGGAGTCAATAAGGTCAAGTGGTTTGATTAAAAATCACAGTTAATAAGCTACAAGAATAGGAGAATAAGTCTCTGAGATCTGTCTGACTCCAGGGCCTGTATTTTTTCCTCCTATCTTTTCCTCAGACTTTTCATGTTGTTAATGAAAACTATGAACAGTTCCCAAACTTCAAATCTGTAGAAATCACATAGAAAATTTGTTTAAAATAGAAGTTCACCTCACTCCCCATATTCCAACTGAAAAGGTCCAGTGGGGGATTAGATACACTTGATAGGGATTAGATAATTCTAAGGTTAGTGACTCACAAATAGCACCAGCTACTAGGCTCTGAAGGGCAATTGTCAAATATTGCCATGGCGGGCAAGGATAATGACATCTGGCTTGTCTTGCAATCGAGAGAGAGAGACAGGTAGCCCCCTCCTCAGCCATTACCTCTAATTGCTCCCTAGGGTGTTCTCAGCCTGCATCCTGAGCATTCTCTCTTTCTGGGCCCCTTCCCTGCTTTTCAGATATGACCAAAGGAAGTGGGAAACCCCAGACAGGGCTGTCACTATGGCAGATTATGCAATACCTCTGGTGTTCTCACTGCCTCCCAAAATCCCCAGCAATGAAAATGAGGCATTCCTGGGCTGCCTGCCAAGGCTTGTCCCAAACCAGGGAGTGTGCAGGGGAAATAAATGGTTCCTGTAGAAATAAATGGTTCTGCAGTAGTTCCCCCCTACACACTGCCTGTACATGCTGCTTTCTCCCTGCCCCACCGCAGTGCAAGACTGCATCAAATACTGGTGGTTAAATTTGCTTCTTGCATTGCTCTTGCTGATTTCCTAGTCTTCCCCACCTTTACTCACTGTCACGCAAGCCTGTTCCTTAAAGGCACCCCTCATGGTCACGGGACAAAAAGAGAAAACTGCTTTTTCCTTTCTTTCTGGAAATGAGTAATGATTGGCTCCTTCTTGTGGTTAATATGTGGCAGGCAGCAGGGTTTCTGCAGAAAGGATCTGAAAGTTAATGAGAAGTTCCTGGGCTCTGACTGTATTTTGTTTGGCCTCCATAGTATGAAAGATTCAGAAAGACTGAGCAAAAATGTCAATGCAGCTTTACAGAACCACTCTGAAATCCTATTTCTTTAGCAGTAAAGTGGAGATGACAATTCCAACTGCATCTTGGTTTCAAAAAGAAAATTGAATGAAAATGTATACTCAGCCAAGTTGCTGGATGGAGTGGATCCCCTGTGCACATTGTCATGGTCCTCTACATCTTATACCCACAGAGTGGTCCCCAGGAAAGCATGGTGAGCTGGTGAGCAATGCAAGACCCCAGGTCCATCCAAAGCTACAGAACCAGAACCTCAATTCCCACAGGTCTTTCAGAATTGGGAGACACATAGTGAGCAACAGTGAGCTCACTATCCAGCAAGGTAGTGTGGCTGGGAATGCATACAGTAACAGCTTTGTATTCCATTTTGCATTTTTGACACTGCTCACTATCCCTGAAAGCTGTGCAAACTCCTGCTCCATCTTCCTGCTAGAGTGATCTTGTTTAGACCTCTGGCTCTGCGTGCTTGCCTGTACATCAGTGAATGGTTCCTTGTTGCCAAAGAGACAAAGAACTAACTCAATGGAGTGGCAATCAAGGTCACCAGCAGCTGGCCCCAATTTACCTTTCCATCCCCATTCTACCCCCACTGGATCCCTACAGACTCTGCCATAACCACAATAAGCAACGCCTGTCCTTCCCAAAGACAGCTTTCACTTTCCAAATGTACCTCCCAGTTCCAGAAATGACTTCTTTCCCAATACTCTGTCATCTCATCATGTTCTTCAAGCTGCACAGTCTCCATTTCCTGGACTGCTCTTCTCTGACTCCAAAATTCACTCAGCCTTCAAGGCTTGGCTCAAGGGCCATTGTGAGAATGTGTGAAGACCAAGTGCTAGTTATAGAGACTCATGAGGCATGAGTACATCAAAGCCCAGAGCCTGGGCACCTCTGTGCCTACCGGCAACTATACAAATGCCCTTTGGCAGATCAGCTCTTTAGGGTCTTGGGCACCTCTATGAAACTCATCTGGGTAAAGGAGACCATAGAGGCACCAATGTAGAGAATTTTAATGAGGAGCTCTTGGGGGTTATAGTGTTAAGCATAGTGTCTAGCACATAGTGAGTACTCTGAAAATTAACCAAATGCATTACAGTGCAAATCTGCTACAGTGTAAAATCCTATAAAGGGTCTCTGTCTCTTTGCTACTGCAATCCTAGTACCTAGCTCAGTTGATGATATACAATATATACTCAAAAATATGCTCAGTAGTCTATGAGATGTGACAACAAATATAGGGTGTGCTTAAATAAAAAAATTATAGTGAAAGACACATTGCCATTCATCCCTCCCAAACTATCCCCCATGCACCCGGCACACTTACATTATCATTCTTGCCACTTTCTGGAGCAGGTCTGGAAGTTCTGTTTTATGAGTTTCTTTGCTTTCACTGCCAAGACTTCCTTGATGTTCCAAAGCGATGCAAAGTATTTACCTTTCATTTCATTTTGACTTCAAAGAAGAGCCAGGAGTCACACCAGTGCCAGGTCCAAGGAATGAGATGGATGAGGATGCACAGTAAGGCTTTTGTGAGCCCGCCTTTTCTTGGATGGCATTTGGGAGCAGCATTTACCACACTTTTGAGCACACCTCATATAGATGCTCACAAAAGAGGATTTCCAGAACAGCTTCATAAAGTAGCAAGAATGATAAATATGTTCAAAGGGAGGGGGAATATTTTGAGGGCATTCATGGCAATATGTCTTTTCCTGTAATAAACTTAAAAAAATTAAACATTCATTGTATTTTCAAACACCCTTTGTGGCTAAATAAAGAAATGCTTACAAACCTAAATATAAGTTGTATATCTCTGTACAAAAAAAGAAAGAAATTGTTTCAGATTTTTTTATCTTTTAATCAGGATTGTGACAGCTCGAGAGAGAAAAAGATTATGACCACATCATTATTATTACAATTGCTGACTTCTGAGTACCTTCTGGCCCCATGGCTGCAGGCTATGACTACTTCATGCACAATTCAAAGAATACCTACTCTGTGTTTTTTTCCACTCTTTCAACATCTAGTCCAATCTGTTTTCAGTTCCCCCATCACCATGACAACCTGCACCCCCTGCATAACTATTTAGAGTTGCAATCCTTTCTTGACCTCCTGGAACGATCACTTAGGCTCCTAAACCTCCATCATTCTGTACACATCCAACTTCCAAGAGCACATGTCTATCCTTGATCTTCCCTCAACTATAAAAAATGCCAGGGAAAGACAACTTTATTTTCTAAGAAAAGCTAGACAGGTCCCAGCAAGACATGAGCCAAACACCTGGAGGAGAGGTAGAGGAAAGGATTAACTCCTAAAAGGAGACTTAATTAAGAAGACAAGGACAGATAAAAAGGCCTAGTAGGACATCAGAGTGACACCTTTCCCACATGATTGCCATGTGTTCTCTGCCCAACCAATTGTGCTGGCCTTATAATAGGTAACTAAGTTAGATAAAAATCAAAGTAGAGTCAGAGAGGGACTGATCTCTCAAGGGAGTCGGTGAAAAATGAGGACATCAGAATTGTGGCTGAGGATGCATCTGTAAAAGACCAGGCCTCAAGACAGAGATGCAGTGGCCAGGCCTACGTGCCTCCCTATGACATAAACAGTAATTGGAATCATTTTGTAATTAACACTACCTAATCCAGTAAGTCCAGATAGACATCAGCGGCCCAAGTATATGACCAGAGCATCTGGACCCATTGCTTTCTCAAAATGCCCTTATCCTTTCCATTTACCCTTGCTGCATGACTCATTTCCCTATTGCATTAATATTAGTTAAGCTGTTATACTTGTTAGCAGTCAGTGATGGCAAACCTTCTAGAGATGAATGCCCAAACCACAGCCCAAAGCACACTTGTCACAAAGTGCCAACACTGAAGTTGAAACTTAATACTAAGGTTTTAGTTTAGGAAAAAACCTCATATATTAATATCTTTTGTCTAAAAAGGAAAACAAATATCACTTATACATGTTTGCCACCGCTGACCTATAACAAAAGTTCTGACTAGCCTATTTATAAGTATAAAACTAAAATATATAAAAAGTTTATTACAGTTAAACTTAACCAATACATCTGAGAGTGTACTTTGATTTAAAAACAACTGTTTTGTGTGTTTATATGTGTGTCTGTGTGTTTAATGTGTGTTAATAACCTGTTAAAGCATCTGCAGCTGCTTCATTTAAGAAAAATAATTTTTTGAGCTGAATAATTTCTTTTTCTTTTTATTTACTGGCTCTTTTTGAGATTTCCATGGACAGACCATTTACATAGGTTTTCAGGGTACCCAAATTTATGTAAAATATTACCAGATAAAGATTGACAGGCTCAAGGCTTGCATGGGAATAAAAGCCTTAAAGTTTGAAAATGTAAAGTTTACATATAATTTAGGTTACTTTATGGTTTTTGTGTGTTAATTTTTAAGTATACATTACCCACGAAAAGTTCTACTTAAGTTGGTTTGTAGATAAACACTCAAGACGTTATCTCAAATGCTGCTAATTTAAATCACTTGGGAAGAGTGAGATGTCTTTAAAAATGGTAACATATTTCCATCAGGTTGTTAGACAACCAAGATAGTATCAAAAATAAACCTTATAAATGCAATGTTTATTATTGTCTGTGTACTATAACTTAGGAGCTCTCCTTGGTCAAAGAATATAGATAGGTAGATAGATAGATAGATAGATAGATAATAGATATTATGGTATAGATTTATACCGTATGTCATGCTATAAATGAGATACAGTTCTTCTCAATGCAGTTACACACTGTAAAACCTGTTGAAGTTATCTAAATTTTGCCTGATGAGAAAAAAGAGAAATAAATATATACAAAAATTTCTATATAGTTGTACCATGAATTTATTGCTAGTCTCATGGTATATAAATATACTTACGTTTCATAAAACACTCAGCAGATCTACAAAGACACAAAACTGAAAAAACATCATATCCTACTGATGACTTCTAGACTAAAGTTATTTATGGTGACAGACTTTTTCAGGCTCAAGCAGCTGGCTTTCCCTTGTTTTCCAACTACTCGTGAGGAAATGTGCATGCCAATCTAATATGAGAAAACCAACCAGATGATGTGGATAGGTTTTCAGACTTGGGCTTGTGTTATGTAATTGCATTACAACAGTTAGAGACACACACTATGAAATCCAGACAATATCAGTGTAATGGTTAGAGATCAGGCATCAGTAATCTGCAAAGTACATCTATAAACAAGCATATTCTACTTAAATGTCACTGAGGTAACAGAGAACAGTTAAAAGATGACAAATTGGGTACAATTTTCTTTACGTCATTTCATGTTTTGGAATTAGATAAAGTCAACTGACTAAAAAGTTGATATTAAAATGGAGATTAAAATGTGTTCCATATATAATTTTATCATGACGATCATGCTAAAACACTATATTGGTCTTGATTTAGAATCTTCTTAGTAAAATTTTATCTGTTAGCAGTCTACAAGAATTTAATATCTATGATGACCATGGCTGGTTAAAAAATAGCAATTCTCTGGTCATATTTTATCTTTTGAGGTGCCTGTCATCTAGATAAGATAGTTAAAACTACTACTCCTTCTGCAATACTGGTGCAGCTTATCTCCTAGTATCCAAAAACTCAGGTACACAGACAAGACAAGGATGACTGGACTGAGAGAATAACCAATATTTTGGCACTGACCCTCCAAGGTCAACAGGGACCCAGGACATGAAGAGACATTTTCTACAGGAGCCTCCAATTTAGGTGAGTCACCCAATTTCCTGATCAGGGAGATTATTGCACCCCAGAGGACAGGAGTTAACCAATGTACAATGTGCTAGAAATGAGGGTCACGAGAGAAAGAAACCTTCCTCGTGCTTCTATTGAGAGCCACAAGATCAGGCAAGATCATGAACATCCTGGTGGCTGACACTGATAGAGGAGCTGAGAGGCTCTGTACATGGCTCCAGAAGTAACCCCTGAAGAGCCTTAACTGACATAATGGATAGGAAGAGGTTAATTTTAATTAACACAGGTCTCAATTTAAGTTAATCTTAAACACTCAGCAGAAAAGCATAACCAAAACATGTATAACAAATGACTCGATATAAAACCCGATATAAAAATAGAGTTCCAGTCTCCGACTCCTGCTAGCAGTTTCCAGCTACACCTGTAGCCACCACTATTATAGTTTAATGAGTCTACAAAGTTACAGTGGAAGCTATGAAAGCTCAGGAAGAGTACTTAGATTCCATAGCTAATATTGTCATTTGAAACCACCGGACTCTCCATCTTCTTACAGATAAAACTGGAAGGACTTGGGGACTAACAAACGAAATTTATGCTCTTCAGATAAATTATTCAGATCAGATGAAAAAAATCTTAAAAGAAATATTGGACTTAGGATAAACTCCATCAGTAGACAGATCTGGGAACCAGCTGGTTACAATTGTTATTCCAGCCCCTTAAGAGTAGTTTTGATATGGTTCCTTACTCCAATCTGCCTTTCCATTCTAATGCCCATGGTTTGGTTGTATGTGCTTTAATCTCCTGGTAAAGGTTGTTTGTTCTTGCCTAGAGGCTGCCAGACTCCAAATGATCATGCAGATGGAAACCATGACAAGTGTGCCAGACTCCTTCTACTGGAATTCACCAGCTTGACTTTGTAAAAGAAGTTCATAACTGCTAAACTACATGATTTCTATCCATAGCCCCTTAGATTAGGTCTCTGGAAAAGACCCTGAGTGCAATATCCCTTACATTGACCCTTCTCAGCTTGAAGCAGCTAGATTGAAACTACACTCATTTTTCCTTAACCACAGTTAAAGACAGCTCTTCAGAAGGAGGAATATTATAGGCAGCTAAGTTAGACAGAAATTCATATACAACGAGAGGGGAACTTGGCTCTCAAGGAAATCAGGGAAAAAGAAAGACATCAGAATTGTGACTGGAGGTGCTTCTGAACAGGGCCTGGCCTCAAGATAAATATAAAATGGACAAGCTTTCATGCCTCCCTAAAAGACAGACAATAACTTGAAATTCTATTGTAATTAGTAACACATGGTGAAGTAAGTCCAAATAGGCATCAGTCAACCCAGTTGTGTGACTAGAGCATCAGGACCCAATTTCCAAGCACACCTTTATTTCTTCCTAGTACCCCTGCTGTGTGACTTGTTTCCCTATTGAATAAATATAAGCTAAGTGGCTGTCAGGGTTGATTGTAGTTTGACCCACCCTATACTCACATGGTAACTTTGCTATATAAATTCCCCCGCTGACAAAGGGCCTCAGTGGTAATTCACATATGGGATCCCCCTATCTCTCAAGGACTATCTCTCAATAAAATTTTCTGACTCTTAACCTCCACTGTCTCTTGGAATTCATTCTTTGATTTCAGGGGACTTAAACTGGGGACACCTCATATCTAAAAGATGGGGAGTTGTATTTCTCCTGTATCATTCCTAATCTCAACTTTGTGATTTCTTCAAGCAAACATCAGAGTCAGATTTTGTACAAAAATATACATTTTTATTCAATAGTTATATAATATTTATTTTCACAATAATATTTTTAGAAGTGTTTTGAAATTTAACACAAATATTTTTTTGCATTCAAGATCTGTGCAAAGACCTTAATGATATCCTAGGTGTAAAAGTGGGCTTCACAGAGAGGAAACGATGCTCCCAACTCTGAAAATGCTGCAGCTTGTGAAAGATAAAATTAAAACATCAATAACTTAAATAAGATTAATATCTTTAAGACATAATATTTAGCATCAGTAAAGTTCATACTAACATTAAAAGTTATTGAGGAAATACAGTAGTAGACTAATTAGCTAAGGTTCTTGGGGTCTGGGGTTGTGAGGCTGATGTTCAAAGGCACTGAAGTTTTCAGGGCAGTTGAATTCTGTTTCTGCTGGGTTTTCTGGTCCAGTCTGGCAATGTAGTCCTCGACCCAGCTCTGTTTGGGGTCAGCACAGATCTCCCTGTTCATCACAGTCTTGAAGCTGTGGGAGAGAGAAGACAGAGTTAAACCTCTGCAATCTGAGTGCAGGGCCACAGCCTACTCTGCTCCAATGGGCTGCCATGGGAGGTGAAGGAGGAGGCAGGTGGAAGGAGAGACTATGGAGAAGCTGCTCCATTAGGTTTCCCAACTGAAGCCATCCTGACTTCAGGGTGAGGAGATGGGGAGGGCATGAATGTAAACCCAAACGGAGAATGATATTGGGAGTCAACTTTTGTTCTTTGCCTCAGTTTTCCCATGGGGAATCCCTGGGCATTGGGTTTGAGGATGTGACTCTGACTCCAAGTTTGTGGGGATGATCTCTTTGCCCCCCAAGGAAGAACTCTGGATGGGAGGGCTGGGGTGCCCCACTCACATCACAGCTTCTTGGGGACACCTGCTACTGGTGATTCTTTCATAGCTCATCACTCTCTTCAGTGGGATCTTTCTGTTAAATATATAGCAGCAGACTGGGGCGTTAACTCCACCTGGAAAATAAATCACAAAGGAAAAGGGTTTTAGGATGGTTCGATGTTTCTGATCTCAGAACAGAAAAGACTCATGAGAAGAAAGTGAAGAGACAGCATGGGTAGAGGTAGAACCTGTGAAACCATAGTACTTCATCAAAGCTAGAAGATCTCTGATGCACTGATTCATTTTGCCATTCTATAAAATGTGCATGCAATGCTGGCAATAAACAGGGGATAGGGGAGCTGTTAAAACTAGGTAATTCAGGGGAACGTTATTAGAAGAGCCTACTAATTCAAATTACTAGGGCCAAAGGTCAGCCAGGAATCCTTGCTGTGGGCCTCCTTTTCAACTCCAAAAATCCATGCCTCGTCTGGAGTGTCCCTGATACCTAATGCATCTGCTGAGCCATTGGCTCTGGAAGCTGGGCTCAGTGAGGCACAGACTAGAGTCTGGGTCTCCTCCATCCTCCCCGTATCTGGAAATACCCTGCTACCAGATGCCTCTCTCTTTGGTCACCCTGGCCCCCAAGCACTGCTGAAAGCTGCCGCAACAGTAGCTTCTTGATGCTGTGTTTCCACAGCTGGAACCCTCCAAGCAGCTGGATTTGGAGTCCACAGCTGGAATTGCAGCTCTTTGCCCAGGGGTGGCAGTGTGAGCAGGCTCTCTCCTGGTCCTCAGGTGAGCTGCCTCATGTTGGAAGAGCAGCTGCTAAGGTGAGATGAGTGCACCCATGTGCTGTGCTGGCCCGTGGGGACCCAGAGCTGGGTAATGCACTGCAGGGGGAAGGAGGCAGGACCTTACCTGGCTGAGCCAGCAGGAGGGTGCTGAAGGTGGCTGCTGTGAGCAGCAGGCCCAGAATGACCGAGGAGACCTGCATGGTGGAGGGTGGGAGCACCAGCTTCAGTGTGAGAGTCGGAGGTTTCTGAGCTGGTCTCAGCTTCTCTGCTCTTCTGGTGGCTCTGTCTCTGCCTTTTATTGAAATATACGAGGGTGGAGTCAGGCAAGAGGGCTTGGTTTATGGCAGTATCACGATGAATGAATGACACAGAGGAATCTTGAATCTGCTGAGCAAGTGCAGTATTCTGCAAGGTTTCCAGGAAGTAGAAGAGGGAGGCTGTGGGACAGAACTTGCTACTTTTTAACCCAGTGCTGTGGCCAAGTAGACAGGTGCCCTTCAAGGGGAAGTGGGAGGCCATTTATCCAGTGTCTCCCCACAGACATGAACACACTGGTTATTCCTAAGGATTCTGCTTTCTCTTAAATACAAGGAAATCAGATTAAAAACTCAGCAAGAGGCTTTATTTCCATAGCTATAATTGTCCTTCAAGAGCACCAAACTCTCCTTCTTATAGGTAAAACTGGAAGGACTTGTGACAAAGAAATATCAGAGATATACATAACCTCATTCTGTAGAGAGGTGTAGGAGCCAGCTGGTTACCATCACTGTTCCAGCCCCTTAGCATCAATGTCTGGACAGAAGTGTCTTTCCATTCTGGTGCTCCTGTTTTGGTTGTAAGTACTTTGATCTCTTGGTAAAGGTTGTTTATTCTTACCTAGAGGCTGTCATACCCCAACTGATCATATAGATGGAACCCATGACAAGCGTGTCAGACTCCTTTTAGCAGGATCCTGTAAATATACCTTGTCAGTGGAGGTTAAAACTGCTATGCAACATGACCTCGATCCTCAGCCCCTTAGATGAGTTTTCTGGAGAAAATCTCTTACTGCTGTTTCCCCTACACTGACCCTTCTCAGCTAGAACCAGCTAGATTGAAACCATGCCGATTTTTCCCTTACCGCAGTCAGGGATGGCTCTTCAGAGGGAGAATAGTATAAGCAGATAAGTTAGATAGCAATTAATATGTAGTCAGAAAGGAACTGGGCTCTCAGTGAAGTCAGTTAAAAATAAGGACATCAGAATTGTGGCTGGAGGCACATCTGAAGAAGGTTAGGCCTGAAAATAGAGGTGCAGTGGCCAGGCCTACATGCATAAGGCATAATCAGTAACTTGGAAGTATCCTGCTATTGGTACCACCTGGTCCCATAAGGTCAGACAGGCATCAGTGGCCCAGGTGGTTGACCAATGCATTTGGACTCATCTTTTCTCCAGGATATCCTTGTTCTTTCCATGTATTCTTACTATGTGAATTATTTTCCTACTGGATCAATATTAGCTAAGAGGTTGTATGTGCATTCATATAGGCTGATTATAGTTTAACATACATTGTATCCACATTGTGACTTTGTGGTATAAATTAGTCTTGGCAAAGGGCCTGGGAGGCAACCCACTTTTGGGACCCCTCTAATCTCTTAGGACCTATCTCTCAATAAACCTTGCCTGCACTTACCCTCCATTGTTCCACGGAATTCATTATTCAAATTCGTGGGACAGAAACTTGGCACATCTGATGTCTCTCAGTTTGGGAATTATATTTTTCCTGCATTGGACTTACCCTCACACTCTGGCTTGCTGGGTCACCCACAAATGAAGCAACGTGGCCTGAACAGATTAGAGATAGTGCCTAACATAGGAAATCTCAAATCTTAGTCATCAGATTTTGTTCAGTGATGGAGTCACCTGCAAATATTGTTAAATGGTGAATTTTGATTCTCTTAAGCTTTGGTACCACAAGTGTTGTTAGTCCACAGACCATATTTTGAGTATGAAGAACCTACTCTGTCTCTGGACTGTGGTTCCCAACACTCTGCTGGGATCTCAGGGGCCCAATTCTCTCCTAAATGCACTTCAGTGTTTATTGTGCACCTACTGCACTCCCAGAAATGTGACAGGAACATTAACTAGCTTACTTGTAGAAATCTATGCACTCCCTCATTTTATAAACAAGGAATCCAAGTTCTAGAGACATGGAATGAGCCTTCTTCCAGGTCCTTCATTCCTTATGATATGTGCTGGTAAGCTTGAGGAGCAGCTGGGGAAGCTGTGGCTGCAGAGAAGAACCACCCACCTGAAAGCTCTAGGATACTAGAGTGTTTGCCTTGTAGATTTCCATTTTTGTCCTACAAACCAATCTGCATGATCTGAAAGTAGATAAGTTCCCACTGCATATTATCCACACAGGTTCCTGTGGTTGGGAGTTTCTCAAGAAAGTACACTCTAAGCCATCTTTGTCAGAGCAACCAAAGAGACTTGTAATACAAACATATCTGTAAACTCAAATAAACACAACAAAATAAATGTGTATTTGTGAGATCATGACTGAGACTGATTAATTTTTCACTGAATTATCTTTTTCTTTTGAATGCAGCAGTGGAGTATGTCTTCCGGGTCCCTGCACATAGATGGTTTTGCCAAAGGGATGAGTAGAAGCGGTACACGGTCTCTGTGGGTGCAGTAGTTAGAAGAGGGTGTGTCTCCGTGTCCCATACATTCCACTCCATTCCCTAGTTTGCATGTGGTCACAGAGGGTCCTGGAAAGAACTTTGAAGGCATGATAGAACCACTAAAAGGAGAAAGTTAGATCCCATAGTAACCAAGTGTGAAAGAGGGAACCTCATCCCCACTGACCTGTGCTAACTGTGACATGAAAACCAGCCTTTCTCTAGATCAGGCATAGACACTGTGCCTCACTAGGTATGAAGTTTGCCTCCCCTAACTAAGTGCAAGTGAAAGGAAGCTTGCACTATTTTTCAAAAGACTTCAAGTAATTCTGAAAGTCTGGTTTCATGAAATACAGGGTTTGGATACAGATTGGAGGTGTATTTGTGTAGCTCCCAGTGCTCTGTAAAAGACCATAAATAGCAATTACCTTCACATCACACCACTTTACCACTCGTTCTGTGGCATGAAAACTGAAAAAAATTGTGTAGATCCTTTATAGATGGTTGTGGTGACACTCTTCTTTTCTACAGATGGAAAGGTTAATTTCTGGAACAGGAGCTCAATTTCAGGGCACTTTGGTTAGCCTAATGATACAGAAGTCACACACCCTGATAGCATGCCAAGTATGTCAGCTATCAAAACAGTAAAACTCAAAGATGGTTTATCTTCACGCTTGTATCTGTCATATTACCTATTTGTACCATCAAAGACCAAGCCTGTGATAGTGTGAGGATTGAGGTTAAATGAAAGTAAATAGCAGCATGCACCTTTTAGGGAGTGGACTAGTATATAGTGGTCTGTAAATTCATATCAGCCACCAACACTTGAAAGCCAGTACCTGCCAACCCTATGTGACTTGTTTCTAGCAGCACACGGCATAGAAACACCCACTCTACCCCAGCTCACATGTGCACACCCATGTGAAAACACACAGGCCGTTAGGAAAGAACATCTCTTTACCTCTGGTCTTGGATGGCATCATTCCAAGCTGAGCTGGAAACTAGGGGTGAGAATTATAGAGAACAGTCAGTCTCCTCCTCACCTTCCTGGGGCCTAAAGGGACTGCATGTGTTAATGGCTCATTTTTCTCTTCTGGTGGAGTGGTCATTGGAGTGAATCACCCTTTCTCCAAAACTGCCTAAGTCTTTAGTCACCTCTGGTGGAGGAGTGGGGTACAGAGGGTGGGGGAAGGATGGTCTTTGCCTAGCTTCAAAGTCACAACATCAAATAATCAGAGAAAACCATGAGCCACATGGTCCCCAGGTAACCTTTGAAGTAGAAGCAGGAAGTTTGTTGTAACTCATTGTGTACCATGGACAAGCTGACCTCATGGCAGTCCAGAAGCCACAGGAAACATCTATACACAGTCCTGTTGTAGCTGATGAAGACAGTCTCCCACTCCTGATTCACACATCCATCCCAACTCCCTGAACATTTCTGGCAAGTAGGGGCATGGTGTCACGCTGAGATCTTCCTGGCTCAGAAGTAAAGCATCAAATCCCAAGGTAAATTCTCTTATGTAGCAAAGAGCAAAGGCAGTATCAACATTAAACCCAACATTCGAAATTGAAGTCTTCGTCCTTGGGCATGGATCCTGTGTGCTACACACATTCTGACAGCAGGTAGCAGATGTCATGTTAGAATTTAGTAGGTTGCTTGGGGGCCCACAGATCTTGAACTCCTGGAGGGCAGGGACTTTGCCTTCTTTATCACTGTACTTTCAAGGGTATAATAGGCTTTCAGGAAAATCATGGCCAACTAAGTAAGTGAAAGCAGAAAGGAAAGAAGGCTGAGTACTCAATTTTCCCTGTTTCATGTGGTCCGACTCAATTGTAAATAATGATCTCCAAGATGAGAGACAATATGGTAATTAACTATATACACATAGGAAGGCCCAACCCTGAGCTTTTCACTAAATACTGGAATCATTGGTATAAAGAAGCTGTGCCTGAGCGACGTAATTATCTGCTTTGAGGTTATATTTACTCCTGTGACTTCATTATTTTAAGCATCTACAGGCATCTGGAACTAAGTAAACTAAACCAGAGCTAGCAAGCCAGAAGTGGGAAAACAGACAAACAGATGTGCACAGTGAATTAGAGGCTGCCAAGGCCTTAGAACTTGATTAAAAATCAGAAGAAAAACAAAACAAGAAAAAAACCAAACATTTAGAATTTCAAATTGAAGTTTAGGTTTACAATTGCAGTTGCATTTCTGAGGCCAGTGGCTGACAACTATAGCACAAGTCTATGCACTGGCACTTTCCAGCCCCTGCTCGAATGACATAGTGTAATTCCTTTAAAGTTGAAGTCTCAGTTTCCAATAGTGAATATATGGAAATAATCATTGCTGCTGCTGTTTTGAGGGTCCCATACCAATAGGGTCATCTGTAGAGAACACTCTGGTGAAAGGATCACAGTTTGTAGAAAATTTTGGAAAGAAAGTACAATAACAGAGAGAGACCTACAGACATTGTACCCAGTGGTCTCATGTCAAAGCTCAAGTCTGTCACCTGTTACTATTCTTTCCCTGGGCAAACTATTTAAATTCTTTGAATGTTTGGTGCACTGTAAAAGGAAAATGCTAGTAATACTCACTGAGTATGGGTATTATAAAGATTACATGAACTATCCTATGTAAAATGCTTCACACCTAGTAAGCTACATCTCAGTGAACTTGAGTCCCACTCCCTTTTGTTCTTTTAATCAAAACCTTCTACATCTCATGTGGTTTTCTTCACTTAATTTGGTGTTTAAAGGGGCTGGGGACTTAGCTCAGCGGCAAAAGCACCTGCCTGGCAAGTGCAAGGCCTTGAGTTCGGTTCCCGAGAAAAAAACCAAAAAAAAAAAAAAAAAAAACAAAAACAAAAAAAAATTTGGTGTTTAATATTTCACTTCCATGCCAGGGTCCAACATAGTTCTGAATATTTTGCAGATGTCCCCTAAACGAAAATTCAATTGAAACACATTCAATCAAATACCTTTTTGGTCAACTCTCTCCTATTGAAGCTTTTTGGCTTTATCAGTTGAGTTCATACATGTACAGAAGCCTACTGTGTGCTGAGCGTCTTGGGAACATTTTGGCAGTAGATACGTAGGTCTTAGGTCCTCTCATAGTTGCTTACAGACTGGAGAAAGGACGTAGAGGAAGAGGGAAGCCCAAGCAGATCTGCTTGGCTCTCTATGTGGGTCCATCCATCCTCTTGCAATGGGCATAGTATCCATTGTTCCCCCTGCATTGACCATTGTACATAGACGTGAAGGTTCTCCTTCAGAACATGTATGGAGTGTATCAACATGTCCCTCTGCAACTGCTCATTTCCTGTCTCAGATGATAGGTAGCTCTATCTTACTCTTTCTATCATTCTTCCCTCTCAGCATGTGTGCACATACACAAGAGCGTGCATGTGCGCACGCATGCACACACACACACAATAACTGCCCTACAGCAGTCAGATCAGGTCATTTTAACTTGATCTACTCATCTACCCGTAGAAGTTATGCAAGCATGAACAATTAGCAACAACAAAGATATTTTTCAAACACGTTCCAGTTTCCTGGTCTGTGCAATTTTTTGCACATATTGAGAAGACCAAGTAAACAAATAAGTAAATGGTGTTCGTTGTTGAGGACTATTCTATATAATTGTTGGGAGAAAATCCTTTCATAATTAAATTGTGATTAGGGTTTGTCTTGCCGTGTGGGATGACTGTGGTATGCAGGAATGTAACTCCAGTCACAGCTGAGGGCTCGGTGGTCCCATAATGTGGTGGCTCCCCCAGGCAAGATGACATCAGCGGAAGACATCTTTGTTCCTTGAGAACTGAGTAGTAATAAGAAAAGGGTTTCACCTTGAGGAAAGGATGGGCTTCATAGCCTGCCATCTTGTCCCACCTCCTTATGAAATATGAAGATCAGCATAAGGTCACTGCAGCCTGCTAAATCATCCACTGACCTCTGATTTATTCTCATCCTGTCTTCTGATAATTCCTCCAATTAAGTGTGTTTGTCTTTGCCCATCCTGAGGCATTGACCTCCCAGTGCCCTGTCATACGTTGCTAAATTTGTCTGTTTCTTATTCCATCCTTTTGCCGAAGCCCTCCTGCAGGCAGTAGGGGTTCTTGACCAAGTTCTGGGTAGTTCATTTCTTTCCATCCCTACAAACCTTTGCATCTCCTAGCCAAGAGTCCTGTCTCTCTGCTCTAACTGGTCTGATGGCATGGAAAGATATCTGTGTGTGACTGGTCTTTGCAGCCTTTCCCCACACTGTCCAAGAGCTGCACCTTGTCCCCTCTCCTGAGCCAGAGTCTGTGTAGTTTCCCAGTACAGGGTCTGCCCTGGCTGGAGCAGTATCTACTCATTTGCAGTTGAAATACAACAGGCACCTCTATGAGACATGGGTTCTTAGGCCTCAGTTCATGACCACAAAAGGTAGAGATATCTCTTTTTCTCCATCTTACTTTGCTATCAATCTGTGGAATGCACCCTCTCCTTCCCTCCCTACTCTTACTGCAAGGACTAGGGCCACTGCAACAATGCAGCACACCGGGATAACCCCAAGGATGAGATTGACCACTAATCCATACGCTGTAGTAGGAGGAAATCCCCTAAAACAAGAAAAAGAAGTCTCAAAAATGTCACACTAATGACCCAATGGAAAGTGCCCAACCCCTCCCCCACTCTAGTGGTATTATAAAAGCTAGTCCCATTCTTTTGTGAGCTAGCAGCTCACATTCTTTTGTGATGCTCTTCCCCATCAGACTTGTGCCCTTGAAGCTAGTTCCAAGCTCAAGCCCCTTCCCTATTTTCTCTTTCTTCTCACTTAATGCTGCTGCCTGTACATTTGTGATGTTCCTTCCATTTAATTTCCATTATCACTGAAACAAGTTCCCACATGTGTCTATATCAGACTTGTGAGGGGACAGCTGGCCTGGCTCTCAGGGCCTGAGCTTGTGCTTCTCCTTCCCAGGGCCCCTAATTTCCTGCTTCCTGCCTCTGCTTCTGCTTCCCAGCTAGATGCAGCTACTGCAAACTTAGAAACACACTCTCAGCAGAGTGTCATCTAGTATACCTTCAGACCCACAGTAGCTTATAGGTATGAGGTCCCTTCTGCAACTTTCTAGATCTCTCTCTCTCTCTTTCTCTCTCTGTCTCTCTGTCTCTCTGTCTCTCTGTCTCTCTGTCTCTCTGTCTCTCTCTCTCTCTGTCATACACACACACACACACACACACACACACACTGCCCTGGAACTGTTTTCTGCTTCCTCCTCCATAAAATAAGAGAGCTGGTGCTTACATCCTTACAGCCTGTCATTAACTAGAGAACCATTTTCTGTTTCTAGAACCTACCCGCTCCAGTCTTACGCACACTCTGCACACACAGCACACTGCGCACTGAGAACTGATGAAGGCAAAATAGGGGGACATGGGTTCTTGCGGGAAGGTCTCAGCACCAGTGCAGCAAAACTTGTCTTCTGAAGTCCTTCCCCACAAACACATCCTTGGCTAGCTTCAGGAGATGAAGTGGGGACCTGACAGGGCCAATGTATCCACAGACTCACCGCTCCCACAGACGGATCCACACCCACAGAACCAGGAGACAGGTAAGAGTAGCAATTTCATGTGTGGACCTCCCCAGGCACTATTTTGAGGCCTTGACAAGTACTTACTTAACTTATGGAATCCTCACAGCGACGCTAACAGGTAGAGATATTGCTACTTTATTTTTGTAGATGCTGAAACAGAGACCCTACAAGGCTGAGTACCCTGACTGTGGCCATACAGCACAATAAACAGCAAAGCCCTCAGGAGTCAGGTTCCAAAGGTCGCTCTTTGCACCCTTGGGTCAGACAGAGTTCCAGGGGCCCACACAGTGGGGCTGAGATCAGGATGGGAAGGAGGACCCACCCTCACCAGCCTGACTCTGTCTTCCCCCATCACCAGCCACCATGCTCACTGATCTGCAGGGGAGGGTCTGGTGGCAACACAGAGATGCAGAGCTCCAGGGTCCAGAGGTCTTGCCCTCCCTATCCCAGCCTCTGGGAAACGGAGCCCAGGAAAAGATGTCTTCACAAAAGTCTTTTGCTTCTAGTCACACCGGTGGACCATTCTGAGTGCAGGGTCAGATCCTCCCCTCTAAGCGAGCACCCTTAGTCTGAAGGAGCTGTCTTAGGCTTTAAATGTCAGGCAGTAATGTATACTTTGGGGGTGACTGTGAGGCTAGGATAAGATGACGTGTGTAAGCACTCAGCGCAGGGACGGCACACAGCAGTCACCTAACAAATGGAGCTGTCAGTGGCAGTGGTTTTGTGTTGTCACTGCTGAAATGGAAAGGAAGCAGCATTGGATTCAGGACTGCCCAGATGGGCCTGTGTCTGGAACCTTCCTGGGGATTGTGGCTGCTGGGGGAAGATGTTCTGGGAAGAGTTCTGCTCAGCAGTATTAGGACAGGGCTGGAGTGTCCCAAGCATTCCTGACCTGTTACTCACTTCTTTCTAAGCACTGAAGAAGCTGGGATAGGCCATCCTTCACCAAATCCTAGGACTCCACACAGTCCCTTTCCACCTGCCCCTTGGTCCCCATTTCTACCTTGCCTGATTTGCTGTATCCTCTGAGCCTTCAAGATAGTCTAGAATTCCCTCCCAGACACTAAAAATGGGAAAGTCCCAATCAAGTTGAGTGTCCCCAGAAGGGAAGTTGCATCCTATTCACAACATGAACTCTGACTTGTGAAGAAAAGTCTTTCTCTGGCAGCTGTGCAGCCCAACTGGAACTGTGTACTGGCCAGGGAGAATCCACCGGCCACCCCTGTCCTCCTCTCAGCCTGGATGCATCCAACCTTCAAGCATCTGGGAAATCCCAGGGGACTCTCCCCACTCTGCATAACTGACCTTGCCCTGGACCTTGCAAAGCTCCACCCCAGGAGCTTTGGATAGACCCACCCAGGGGCTGCAGTGGGTCTGGAGACTGGCTAGACTAGGAGAGAGGACAAAATGATTCAGCCTACAGCATTACCTCTGCAGCCTTTGTTTCAGGCCCTGAAAGGGGGAAATTTGTGACTGCATGGAGTTATGAGTAAAACAAATAGGCGGTCAGGGTATGGTGGAAGATGGGGAACTCAGACAGTGTTACAGGCAGCAGCCTCACCCTACCCACTCCTTCTGCGCACCAGAGGGAGGGTCAGGCCACATGGACCCCCTGGAGTCAGAGCGCCCAGGGCACCTCCTGGCTTCACCTCTCCCCAGCGGCACCATCTTCATCAGTGCTAAGCCTCGTTGGGCCTCCCCTTCCTCATCTGCTGACTCCTAGGGATTTGATCAGGAAATTTAAAGCTGCAAATTCGTACCATATCCCTGTCTGTGTGCCTAGCAGGTGGGGTTCCGTAGTATGTGCTGGCTGCTCCGCTCTCTACCCCAGACCCAGACCTTACTCCACTTGCTGCTCAAAGTGCCCTTTCATTGCCTGCTGCCCCCCATTGGCACATTTCATGTGGTTTTTCTGAGAAGTGTTCCTTCTGTTTTATGAAATGGGCTGCAAAGTAAGGGTGCTCTTACCCTAATAAGAGGAAGTCCTCCAGCCAGATCCAGGCCTTTGCCTGAGTTCATGTGAGGACCTCTGTTCAGCCATGCAGAAGGCCTTCCACAGGGCTTCTCATTCAAGGCTCCAGCTCTTCCAGGGGACAATAGTCAATTCCCCCTTCATTGCCGCTACCTCCCTTCCACCCCAGGTTTTGCCTAGAGGTACAGACAGACAGAATAAAGAGTAGGTAAAATCTCTCTTGGAGCTTCCCGAACACTGCTGATGACCACCTTGGCACTCTGAGGACATCCAGCCTTCAGCTCACTTTCCTCTGAACTCTACCTGGACCACTTGCACTGGCAAAGCTCCAACCCAGCTGCTAGCAAGCAGTATTTGTTTGTTCTCTGTAGGTCTGACTACTGGACATCAGCACCACACTGTGCTCTGGGTGATAGTCACTCTGCTAAGTGTTCCATGAGGAGAAGTAAGAAATGCTACCCCAGGCCATTGTCATCACAGCCCAGGACCTCAGCAATGAGTCAGTAAAGAGAGAGGCACTCCTTTTTCAGTTTTTTGACTCCATTAAGAAGAAAATCTCAGTGTGCTCTATCTCTCTCTCTCTCTCTCTCTCAATCTCCCTCTCTCTGTAAACTCATACTCAATATACCAGACAGGCAACTCCCCCAAGTTCAAACAAAAAAAATTGTTTCAATTGTATTTATGGCAAATAATATTGGTTTCAAATTTACAGTACTTATAAAATATTTCCTTCCAAACAGAATTTATTTAAATTTTTAAAATGAGTGATTCTAAGAAAACCACTAAGTATATAAGAAAATGACATGAAATCCAATGCAAAAATTGAGAGTGTGCATTAGCTGAAAGACACACAATAGTAGTGAGAATTGAATTCTAGCCCTGTGACTGCCTAGTGCTTTGTGTTACACCTTCAGATCTCAGCTACCAAGGTTATCATAGACCCATGGGATAACATCCACTTTTTTCTGTCCGTGCAATCATTTAGCAAGGGATTATGTATAAAAGGCAAAAGACTAAAATGCTAAGCCGTGCTGAACAGGAGCTCCATCTGGGAACAGGAGTACCAGTCTGGGCTCTGGGAGGTGAAGCTGGAAGAAATGGAATGATGTCAGCACTGCTGTCAGGGGCTGATCCCATTAGTCAGGTGAGCCCTAGGCCCTCTGGAGGTGGCCAGTTTCCCATGAGCCTCTGGGGAAACTGTGTGGAGAAACTATACAAATAAAAGTCAGATGACTTAGACTCTAATTTCAATACTGATATCACCTGATTGCATGACATTAGGGAAGTCAGTTCATGTCCTCAGGCCTCAGTTTTGTCATTTGCAAAAGAGCAGGATGAGTAATATCTCGAAGTTCATAGGGCTATTGGGAGAATTAAAAGTGAGCTTTGGCAAATCAAGAACTATGCTTGTTAATGTGGGGTTAGTGAAGCTCCCGTATCTGTCCCCTGGTATGTTCTCAATTCTTTCAATGAATCAATGTATAAAAACACCCATCAGAAATATCCTATGTACTTGAGGTCAAATGCTAACTGTCCCGCCCTCTACTCTTAGCTGCAGCAGTCTGCAGCACTCAGCATGACTCCACGGTAGGGCCATAGGAAGGAAATGAGTAGGGAGTCTGGTGTTTTCTTGGTAAATCCTGAGAGATCTGGAACCTGGCAGGTGGGTGGACTCCAGTCCTGGGTCCGCCAAGGCATCTGTGTGAAGGGTCAGCCAAGTTTTCAAGCTCCAGCTTTTCCCATTTGGCCCCTGGGTGGGCGGAACAGGATGATTCTGGAATGCAAACTTGCCTAGGGATCAGAGAGAAAGGGATGTGGGTGAATGAAAGGGAAGAGCCAAATTATGTTTTATGTGTTTATTTCTTTTTTCTGGACCCCTGCCCAGGGCTGAATGTAAAAGTAGTAGCCACAAGAAGGCGAGTGGACTTTCCCACTTGCAGTGACTAATGCTGCTCCTCCATTCTGCAGCATCTGCATAACCAAGAGAGACCCTTTTGTTCTCCAGAAAACTAAACACATTCCTTCCTCCTGAGGCCCAGCTGCCTGTGATGTGGGCCAAGTTTGCGCTGACTTTTGCAAGCTGCTTTAGAACAGGGATAATTGTTTTCTAAATAGAATTTCTCCTGAGCTCGTTCAATAGGACATTATTAAGCACCATGTTGAGCCACGCATCATCTAATTTTTACGGACCCAGGGGCCCACAGATCAATCAGGGAGGTAAGCGAGACCAACAATTGCAGTAGGATGGATCAGCACTTATTCGGAGCAAATCTGAATGCCCTGGGAATGTAGAAGAAAGGTGTGTTCTCCAGAGAAATAGAAACAATGGGTTATTTATAGATAAACATAAAGAGATTTATTGTGAGATGTTGGCTCATGTGCAGCTTGGCTGAGAAGCACCAGAGCCTACCATCTGCAAGCTGAAAACTCAGGAAAGCTAGTGATGTAATTCCAGCCCAAACCTAAAGACCTGAGAGCTAGAAGAGCCCATGATGCCTCAGTCTGAATGCCAAGGTCTGAGAATCAGGAGTGCTGATGTCTGAGAACAGGCGAAAATGAGTGTTCCGGTTCTGACAGAAAGAAACTGACCCTTCCTCTTCTTATGCATCCTGTTGGGGCACTGGGTGGATTGGATGACGTTCATACACACTGGAGAGGGTGATCTTTACTCAGCCTATGGATCCAAATGTTTGACTGGCTATCCAGGTATCTTTTAGCTCAAATCAAGCTCACGCATAAATGTAGGCATCACAAAGGGAGTCTTTCCATGCATGGTTCCAGAAAGAAAAGGCCTCTGCACTGATCTGTGGGATGAGTAGGTGACGGCCTGGAAGCAAAGAGGGGAAATATCTACTAGGGAAAGGAAACAGCTTGTGCAAAACCCCAGAAGTATGCCTTTTGGTGAAGGAGATGAGGATCCTTGCAAAATATCTTGACCTTTTTGTAGCCACGTCCTCAGCAGGAGAGAAGAGAAATGAGGCTGGAATAATAGGTAGGGCCCAGGTTGTAACTGGCCCTTGTGTGGCCCTCTTTGTGTGGTGGGCATGTTAAGGTCAGAGAGGAGCTATGGAAGGATTTTCATCAGAGAATAAAGGCAGTGGCTGTGGCTTTTCAAGGTCTTGTGGTAGAAGAATGAAGGTTGGATTACAGTAGTGAGGCTGTAGTCAAAAAGCCCATCTGGGAGCCTTATGGTATCCAGGAAAAGTTTAACAACCCAGAGAAGAGTGCTGCCAATAGGGCTATCTAAAAGGTGGCTGAACTTAAAGCATCAGGTAGATGGAAGAGTCTAAGATAAAGTTATAACCTGTATTATCAACCCTAGCATCCCAGGAACTTACTATAATGTTTTAGCAGAGCAGCTTCTTGATAAAACTTTACTAAAAGATGGGTAAATAAATAGGTCTTCTTCTAAGACCTCTCAGGGCACAACTGATGTCCAAACGTTGGTTGTCATTTCTTAGCTTCATTCTAGGGAAAGTGGAGGACTTCGAAAGATAAGGGTCACAAAAACCTTTAGTCCACTCAGACTACAAGACCTCCTTCCCTTCTGAGGGATCCAGCTGGAGTCTTTAAGAGGAGAGAGCTCTGGACAGGAAGCAGGGTCGGGGCCATTGTCCTGGCCTTGGCTGTCTGCCTGCAGGACTTCCTGAGGCACTGTCAGAATATTTCTACCAGGCCAAGGACGTGAGTGGCAATGATGGGTAGAGAAAGGTGCCCTGAAGCTGTGGTCCAGAACAGCCAGGAGTTGCTGTGTGACTGGAGCTTTAATTTCCTTTTTTAAAAATCAAGATCAACTTCCCAAGTTGCTATAAGGCACTAAAGAGGTAAGGCTATTAAAGGAACTTTGTGTAGATAAGTTTCATGGTTATGAGTTTCTACGTGAGAATCAGAAAATAAAAATGCCCCAGATTTGGACACTGGCTTCTATTATTTTCCATCTATGTGGTCCTAGCCAAGGTTTTAGCTGCTCTGGACCTTAGATTCTCCACTTTAAAATGGGAAAATAAAGTTCTTTTTTATAGCAGGCTATTGAGAATCTCAGAAATGAAAGAACATACACCAATGAGCTTGGTGAACTGCAAAAGACAGTGTAATCTAATGAATTAGAATTACTGTTATCATAATTATAATGGGAAAGGCAACCTGACTATTTCTCTGTTTAGAAAACAAATTGCTCAGGGATCTTAGAGAGTTGTTTGAGCACAGGTAGGTGCCCCTGAAGCTTTGGAACAGGCATGTTAACCAATAGCCCATAAGCCCATACCTCGGTTTCCTTCATTAATTAATGCTTCAGATCACGGAAATTATTCTTAAAACATTTCTGCACTGAACTGGGGGTAGTGGTGCACACCTTAATCCCAGCACTCAAGAGGCTGAGGCAGGAGGATCACCAGGAGTTCAAAGACAGCCTGAACTATATAGCAAGACATTGTTGCAAAACAAACAAACAGCAACAACAAAAAAAAACTCTACACCTCCTGTGAGTAGCATCTGATCCAAAGTTATGGCCCAGACCACATAAGTTTTTCAAGGGTTAAAGATATAGAATTAGAGTGGTTGTAAAAGATTTATCCAAAATCCATACTTGAAGATTTGGAAAATTCCTTCCCAGGGGACTCTGACACATCAAGACCCCTTCCCAGAAGAGGGACCACTTACCTAAATTCTAGTTCAAGCCCTGGTCACTGATATGCTGTGTGATCAGCACATCACTGATTCTTCTATGCTTCAGAATCCTCAATCTGCAAAACAAGGCTTGGATGTCAAAACCATGAAATGTTAATATCAACCAACCCTTACCTGATGGCAGAAGGGTGGTCACTCTGCTTATAGAATTTAGCAAGCCTCAGTTCTACTCTGAACAAATGGTGACCGTCTAAAGTCAGAGTTGCCTCTGGATTTATCTAAGTTCCTAGCTAAGAACTTGAAAATCCAAGCAAGGTGGGAGATCTTTTCCTTTCATATAATGTAAATAATGGGGTGAGATGGAAAGGAGGAGGCAGATTTTCTGACTTTATTTTCCTAGAAGACCTAGAACTAATACTGCGTTGGAAAAATGTGTGTCACCTCTCAGAATGGGGTGGCTGATGTCACCGAAACTGCCAGTTTGATGACTAATGACAAGGAGAGGAAAATAATAAGAGAGAAGAAAATAGGGAACAAGAAAAAAATAAATGTAAAGCAAAAGAAGCAACAGAAGCCAAAGACCAGAAAGGAAACCAGGGTCTTGATATTTGGCTCAAGGTGGTAAAGAAAAAAAGAACTATATTGCAAAATGTATCTCAGAAGTAAGACTAAGAAGGATGCAGTTTTGGCCAAGAAGTGAGATCTTACTATGGACCAACAGGGTTTCCAATCTGGGTGTCTAGACCTACTTTGTCACAAGATGCCTGAAAAAGCAGTAATGGGAGTCCACACTGTGCTTGTTGCAGATGCAGAAGATCAGTTTTCCAACCCTCCACCACATTCTTGTGCTGTGTCCTTGAGCAGGTCATCTGACCTCTTTGTCTGGTAGCAGAGTGGTCCCTGTCCTGCTTATTTCATAAGGTTTTAGAGTTAAGAAGTGAAACGATGCTAAGTATTGTGTCCTGGAGCAAAGACCCTTGTCTCATTCATTGGGAAAACTCCGGAACTGAGCTAGTTCCTTCCTTTGCAGCTGCCATGGAAGTGAAAGAGATGAAACAAATGAATTATAGAAAGTTGGAAATTTATTGTTTCCCTTCTGCATATTGCAGCCCTAGATGACCACCCACTCGCCAATGTCGTGCAGAACTATTGAGTCAGGTTGTCTGGGTCAAGGCCCAGGTGGCTCAGGCCTAGTTAAAGCACAAAGGCTATTTTCAGATTTTGAGTTTTTTATTTAGCTGAGATCTAACTATCCCCACCTTTGAACTCATTCGTTCAACAAATATATGCCTGGTATAGAACCAATGACTAGCACAGGCTAGACACGCAATTACTGTTCATTAAATGAATGAATAAAGTGTGGATGAACAAATAACCTAACTGCTGGGATAGTTTCAAAGAGTAGATCAGGTCAAGCTGCTTACCTTAGCTATGTGTTATGGAGAAGGTATCCATACAAACAACTTTTAAAAGACAGGATGCAATAAAAAGAAAAAAAGGTTTAAAAAAGAATTCTCCTCCACTGAGGGACCCTAAAGTTTCCTGTGTCTGCAGATTTCTCAGAAGAGACCCCACCACTTTTCCAGGTAAGGAACATAGCGTGTACAAGGGCTGCATTCTGGGAAAGATGAGAAAAGTGGTGTCACTACAGCATAGGACCTTTGCAAGGCATGACTGTCACGATGTGGCCAGATAATTTCCCAAGGGCCAGGTCACACCTCATGATGGTCACACTCAAGAGTTGGGCTCTATCAGGCAGACATGGAGAACTGTCAAGACGTGTCAACGGGTCAGATCACCATTTTTGTTTAGATAAATTTTACCTTGGTATAAAGGATGTTTTGGCTGATAGAGCTTCTGTTGGCAGGAAATGTTGTTAAACTGTTTTACTAGAACCCAGACTGAGCTGGAGTATTTCAGGATAAGAAAGAGAAAGTGAATGCAAGACATTTTAAAGGTGGAATGGACAGATCTCAGTGGTCAATTAGATGCAAAGGAAGGAAAGAAAATCAAAAGATGGATACTTGATTTATACTGTGGCTGGAATGAGAAATCAGTGTAGGGAATGATGATCAAGAGTGGTGGAATGATGATCAGGAGTGGTAGATTGAGATGAGAAACTGTGGAGGAATTTAAATGCCTTCTTTGCATTGAACATGGTACCTGGCACTCATACTAATATTTTGGGGGAATTTTAAGACCCCCTGTTCCTCAAAGTCCTCCAGAGACCCCTCTCCCAAAGCCATCATGAATAAATAGCTGAATTAGAAGGGAAAGAGTAACGTACCTCCTTGACATCAATCCTATAGCACAACTTCCAATCAACATAAGGTCCTCCTAGGTAGAAGGTGAAAAGGAAAATAAAAGAGAGGGGGGGAAGAGAGAGATGTTAAAAGAAAAGATGAATGCATTGATGCTGACTGACATACATCTGTGAACACCAGTGGGCAGATACAGCATAAGTCCAAATTTCATCTGAATAGCCATTGCGTGAATTAGGAGAGATGAAAATACAGGCGCTACAGGGAAATGCTCTATACTCAGCTTAACCGGGAGCCAGGCAGATACATGTGTACAGTGGACCAAGCATAGATAACAGAAATCAGAGGGAGTGGTGAGGAGCCTCTGGTGGCCTGTAAACTTATGACCTACCAGAGAGACAGCTGTCACTCACATATCATGGACTGGTACCACCTAGAATTATGGGCTCAGTTTGTCAAATCCGGTTCCATCCAGAAAAACCTGAAATCATATTTATATGAGAAATTTCCTGATACTAAGTATTAGCTACTTATTGTGTCAATTTCAAGCACTACAGACCAAACAGAACATATCTACAGGCCAGGACCACTAGTTTGGGAAGGTTTGGACTACCAGCTTGCAACTCTCATGAAGAGTGAAATGAATGTATGACTCCTCGGACACAACCACCCTTTAATAGTGAAGAAAGAAAAGAAAGCAGCAAAGACAACACAGAAAGAAGAGACACAGAATAACATTAGAGAATAGAGCCCCACACACAAAAAGAGAGTGAGCAGAATTGGAGATTTCAAGTCGTATCAAAGGGAGGAAGAATTCCTTATATTAGGTAAGGAGAACATCACTAACACAATCGTAAGGATTTCAGTTGAATAATTCATGTGAAAGGTAAATAACAACCGCTTGGGGAATTGTTTGAAAGGTAGACTGTAGAAGCTCATCATTCAAACATATTTTCTATACAAAGAAAGCAAGAGAGAAGTGTAGCTTGAGATCACATATGATTACAGGAAATACATTGTTTTAGAAATGAAAGAAAACTAGCATGTTGGTTGAAAGAAGTGAAGAAAAGAGTGGAAAGAGAGAAACAGAAAAAGGAGAGAGATAATGAGGAGCTCCAATTTGAGGGGAAGCAGTTGGAAATCAAAGAAATAGATGGAGTCTTGACCCTAAGCAAGAGCACCCAGCAGCATGTCCTCTGAGACAGAAGGGAAGAGATGCAGTAATGTGAAGAGGGGATTAAGTGTTTGTGTGGGCAGTGAGGTGATTCTTATCTTATAGGCTCTGCTTCCACTGGGGAACATGTCGGCTCCTAAGAAGCCTGAGCTGGACTGCTGTATGTCAGTGGGATGGTGGAGGTTGGGGATGCCACTGTGAAGCATGAATGAATGACATGACTAGGAATACCACGGAGCATTGCCAACAGCATCACAAAGTCGACAGCAAGGTCTCCCAGCCAGCCCAAAAGCTTAGTTAGGAACAGTCAGGAAAAGGAGGATGATCAGATGACAGATGACCTGGATTTTGATACCTGCAGTTAGAGACAGAGAATCCTGGAAAGGAGAAGAGTGTGCTCGAGAGAGGGTGCCCGGCACCACACTGGGTTGGCGACCAGAGAAAGTCAGGGAGGGGTTGAAGGGCTTGAGGGAACTGGTGGAATAGACAGAAAGCTGCCAAAGAGGAAGGAAGTGGATGGCAGCGGTGGAAGAAGTAGATTACTAAGTTGGACGCTATGAAATGGGGAAGTTCAGGAAGATGACAAAGACCGAGGAGTAGCCATGGGGTGAGGGCTGAAATCTAAGGGTGAAGAATTCATTTGAAGAGGGAGGAAGTGGGAGCACAGCCTTTGCTAAAAGTTTCCTTTGCTTAATCTTTTGCAGCTTCACCATGCTCCCCACATGCGGTATCAGTAGAGGAGATCTTGAACCTTGAGCCTTCGGAGGCAGGGCCAGAAGGATAACCAGGAGAAGGAAAGAACTGTATTCTGTGGAAGAAATGCTCTAACAGCATTTCTGGTAGACCATAGAGAAGACTGGCCTTGGACTGAGGATATCCTAATATGAACTCCAACATCTCTGCTCCCTAGCTTTCTGTCCACACTCAAGTCAGCCTCTAAACCTCCCTTTGTCCACTTATGAAACAGGGAGAGTAAAACCAACCCACTTGCACTCCAAGTTCCTGGTTAGACTCCTGAGACTTGATGAACCATACAATCCTCATAAAGGATGATAGCTTTTGGCACCTCACAATTTCTAAATCTTCCCTCATGAGCTGCACAGACATTCTAAAAGGTGTTTAGAGAATACTTAAAATTAATCTTTATTATTTTCACGAAATCAGAATCAATTCAGACAAGGCTTGTGCTAGCATTTTTGGGTTGGCTTTTTCCTAACTATGGGAACTAGAAGGGGGAATAAGTGATCTAATGATGTGGAGTAGTGAATTATCCACTGTGTGTGTGTGTGTGTGTGTGTGTGTGTGTGTGTGTGTGTGACTGGCACAGTCCTTATTCTTACCTCAGGGTACATGTGGTCCAAATCTTTTTTATTATGTTCACTTAATCTTAGTTGTCCATCTTAGGAGAAAAATCTAGTGGTTTGTGCTTAAGTTTCCTCTCGTAGTGCCCAAGAAGCTTGGGGATCTAGTCAATCAAGCTTTTAAATCCTACTGCTAGTTTCAGGAGCTAGGTCACATGGACCATTTTCCAGTGCCCAGGGCTCTCAGTTGCCATTGCTTCTGTCACTGCCCCAAAGGTAACTGGGGATTTCTGACCTCACATCATCCAAAGATTTTCTCGTTTCTTGCTCTGAGGACGCTTCCTCGAGCCCTGGCCCAGGTGCCACCCTAGGGCTTCTGAAACTGCAGCATCTTCTGTGTGCGTTCACAGGCTTAAGCTGCTGTTCTGGAAGTAGGACTATGGACAACATCAGCCCGAGAGGTCCTAACAGTCTCTGCCCACTGAATTTGCAGTTCTGGCATTGCTGGTAACCAATCCTGCTGGAAATTCTGCAGACTCTGTGTCTAATAATTTTGGCCTCAGAAGAAAGACCTTCTGTTCTTCTCTTCTTAGGAAGTCTCTTGGTCCTTCAGCAAATGAATCTATTCATTCCACTGCCTCCAGCTCAGCAGAACAAGAATATTAAGACAAGTAATCTTTTTTGGTCATGAAAGGTCCTTTCTCTGCTTCCTCCAAGTGCCTACTTCTACTTTGGTAAGATTTCTCCAAATAAAATTGTGCTTCCTTTGAGGAAAAAAGTTGCATTATAGGCAGCTAAGTTAGATGGAAATTAATATACAGTCAGAGTGGATCTTGGCTCTCAAGGAAGTCAGTGAAAAATAAAGACATCAGAATTGTGGTGGAAGTTGTATCTCAAGAAGGCAAGGCCTAAGGTAAAGATGCAATGGTTGGGTCTATGTGCCTCCCTAAGGAATACGAAGTAACTTGAAGTGTTTTTTTTTTTTTTTTTTTTTTTTTTTTTTTTTGAGACTAGCACCACCTGGTTCAGTAAGTAAAGCTAGGCATCAGTATCCCAGATGTGTGACCAGAGCATCTGGACTCACCCCTTCCCAAAAATGTCTTTGTTCTTCTCATGTACACTTGCATGTAGTTTGTTTCCCTATCAGATCAATATTAGCTAAAAAGCTATACTCTTAATCCTGTAGGTTGATTATAGTTTGATCCCACATTGTACCCACATTGTGAGTTTGCTGTACAAATGAGACCTCATAAAGCACCTCAGTGGCAAACCATTTCTGGGACCCCTCCTTCCTCTCAGGAGCTGTCTCTCAAAATCTTCCACTGTCTTTGGAATTCATTCTTTGACATTCTTGGGACATGAACTTGGCACATCTGACATGTAGCAGGTGGGAGTTATATTTCTTCTACATCACTAGCAGTCTTGCTGAGCATTGTCAAGATCTGCATCATCAAGCACATTGTCCAGGGTATGAGCATACACACACACACACACACACACACACACACACACACACACACACACACAGAACTTATCTGTACCTCAGCACTAGCACTGACACTGACTCTAACTACAATACTGGCCAAATTTATATCTCACCTTTTAAATTAAGCAATGCAGGGATTTTCAACTCTCGGATCACTGCGATGACTTCCAGCTCTGATTTTCCCCTAATTCATTCATTTGTCATGTATTTTTTCAGCACCCTTGCCAGGTGCTAGTGCTGAGGGTAGGAGTGAAATACATAGACAAAAGTCCTTTCTCTTCTGCATATCCATCACCCCTCAGCCTGCTGTCCCCACCCTATGCAAACAGCTCCCTGGGGACCAGTATGCTTTCACAGTTTCTGTCATTATTCTGGGCAATCAATAAGTTGCATGGCTGAATGATTTGGTTGTGCTTTGCATTGAAATCAGAACAGATGTGTGTGCTCTACAAAACCATTTCCTCTGACCATCTCTCTTCCCCTACTGGACACTTGTAATTTGCATTTTCATTCAGATTTTCTCTGTAGACTTGAGTTTCCAGGAAAGGCAGAAGGAGCTGGTTTTGAATGAAACCAGGAGTGGGGAGGGTTTTCCAGTGCTTAGCCTGCTGAAGATACATGTATTAACCAAGAAGTCACTGTCTGGGGAGGCTGAAGCATCCCCCTTTTTAGCATGCTGTGTTTTGCAACCAAGAGAGAGAAAGAGATCACCTCCCAAAGAAAGATCTCAGTAGCCTCTGAAAAGTCACTCTCTCTTCCGTGGTTTCTCACCCCCAACTTTTCCCACAGCCTTGCCACTATTTTTCCCCAAATTGCAGAAGGGGAAAATTCAGAAAACCAAAAGTCTTACTTCTCTCTTGATTTCCCTGTCTGGTATTAAATCACCCTACTATTCAGATAACTGGGGGAGATGCATGGAGAGTCTTGCACTGTGCATAAATTCCAAATGCTCTTTACGGAGAAGCTCTTCCCTTGAAGGTGCTGCTGGGGCCAGTGGGGGGCCAGCTGGGCTAAAACTCTGAGATGGGGCAGGGCAAAGTATTGGAGAAGCAGAGAGGAAGGTGAGGGAAGCAGGAGGTGAGGAGGCTCACATGGCAGAGCAGGCGGGAGATGCCCATGAGAGCTGACTACTGGGTGAGGTGCTGAGGCCCTGGCCCAATTCTAGGGATTCTAAGCATCTGACCCTCAGCTTTCTGGGAGCCCCTCAGGCTTTGTGTCCTCAGTCAAGCAGGAGAGCAATAATAAACAAGCACTTAGGAGATGGGGACCTCACTGTGCCTAGTGTGATATTGGTGACCAGAGCATCTTCACAAGGAATAGCGAAGGGAGAGCCTTAGATCACACTAGGCATATTCAAAGTCACTGTGTGACCTGGCCACTTGTCCAAAGGGTGTTCACCAGTCCTCATAATGGTCACAGCTCTTTGCACATTGCTTATTAAGCACTCTTGCTCTATTTCTTCATACGAGTCTCATGACAATGTTAGAAACAGCTGTTTACTAATCACTCTGTGCAGAAGAGGTCCAGAGAGGTCAGAGAACTTGCTCAAGGCCACACAGCTAGGGAGAGACACAGCCAGGCCTTTGGCCCTAGTTTTCTGACATCATTGGGGGCTTTTTCCACTATCTTCATAGGGCCTAAGATTTTGCCCTGGGGCTCCCAAATATAAACTAGCAATCATCTGGAAGTGGGGCACAGTTTTTAAAAAAATACAGCTTTGTGCAGGGAAAATAAAGATTGTGATTCAGCAAGTTTGGGACAGGGAACACAAGAACTCTCTCTTTTTTTTATAGATTCCATGGTATTGAATTATTTGGAGGGTATGGAGGCCTTTGCTAATATAATAGAAGTTTTGGGCTTTCCCCCACAAAAAGATGCAATCACATAAGGATGGAAGACAACTCCACATGGTTCTCAAAGTCATGGGCAGGAATCCTGGACCAGGCAAAATAAGCAGCTGGCTGTTTTCCTCTCCTGACTAGCATTTCCTTATCTCATCTCTCCTCAGGTGCTGCTGACAGAACTGACATCTCCTGGAGCTTGTTAGAAATGCTGGATCCCAGCCCCCACAGCCCCTGGAGAAGAGTCAGAACCTATGTTTCATCAAGTTGCCAATGGGATGTGCAAACACCTTAAAATGTGTGGTTGCTATAAGTTTGCTTCAAAATGTGCCCTTCTTCTTCCCAGTAATCACTCATGCTCAAAATCTAAACCCTTGACCTCCTCAAATGTCGCTGGTCCGCTCACCTGAGATTCTCATGACCTGTATCTCTCTGGCTGATGCAGTCATTCCATATGTCCCCCCAGCTCCCCTCCAGTGAGGGAGGCAGGAGGTGAGGAGGCCCACATGGCAGGGCTGGTGGGAGATGCCCATGAGAGCTGACTACAGGGTGAGGTGCTGAGGCCCTGGCCCGATTCTAGAGTTGCCAGCATCTAACCCTCAGCTTAAGGATTGGATGTTAAGCATTCAATGAGAGGTTGTGAAGACAATATTTCTGCCCCCCCCCAGTTGCTCATCACAGTGTCGTTTTTCCTAAGAACCCCCTCCTCACACTACAGCTACCTCAAGTCCAGCACCTTCACAGGGAGTCTTCAAATGTGCTTATGGTTCCCTTGGCCCTTCACACACCAGGCACTGAGGATATTTAGTGAAATGCAGGCCTCAGCTAAGGGCAGCAGCATCTCCCCCACTGTATGGCCCAGAAACACCCCACTATGGCTGACACCGCTATTAGCTGAACAGCTCACTTTGCCTCTGCCCCCTCAGCATAGCAACCCTTACCCTTGGGTTCCGGTGCTGCTCACCAGCACCAGTCCAGAACACAGTCTAAATGATGAGCCCCTGAGGGGACAGAGAACATGCCCTCTCCCCATCCAAGCCAAGCCACTACCAGTAAAACTTTCCTTTCTCCTCTCTTGGGCTCAGCTCGTCACTGCCACTGCCTTCCCCACCAATGTCCCTGGGACCAAGGCAGGGCCACAGGAGAAGCCTACATGCTAGAAGCATAGGGGCCGGGCACTGCTTGGGGTTCCTCCAAAGCTGAGTCCTACTCCCCATGGAGACCTACTTTGGCATCTCTTCTGGAGAGCAAACACCATATGTGGCTTCCTTCCCCTCCCTCCCGGTCCTGTGGCTGGTGCTCAGTATGGGCAGATGCTGACTGCCTGGATGTTAAGATTAGCAGATGAGACTCTAGGTACAAAAAGGAGAGCCCAGAGATGGACAAAGCAGCACAAATATGCCGTTAGTCTCCTGTGTCACCTTGGGCCTGTCACTGCCTTTTTCTCAGCCTCAGTTTTCCTATAAAAAAAAAAGAAGTTGATCTCCTCTAAGCCCCAGCTCTGTCTGACATTCTGTGAAAGAATAATGAAAGATCTTGGTCCCTGAAAGAAAAAGATTGAAAAGATTATAGAACGGAGGGTTGAGGAATGTAGACCCAGGGTCACCTGGAGCAAGAGCTCACCTGGGGGAAGGAGAAGAGAGAAGTGGGAGAGGGCTCCCTGGGGTAGCTAGAAAGGGCTGGGCAGGTGCAGAGCCCACTGATTCTCACTCAAAGGCCTGAAGGGAGCAGGTAGAGGACTGCATGCCACACTGGGGGCAGGTGGGTGCAAAGGAAGTGATGGAGAGGTGGAGACAAGCAGAAGTGGTGCAGGCAAAGCCTCAGGAACTGGCTTCTGATCTTTTTAGAAAGCTCACTTTTACTTCCCTTTTCCTTCACCCTTGACACCGAGTGGGAGTCTGCAGAGATGACCAAGGTACATGTGGAGGACCCTGGCTGTGGGGTCAGCCCCCTGACAGGAAGGAAAGAGGATTATTCACAGAGAGGAACTTTTCCATTCCTCATCTATGTGTCAATGGGGAGGCGACCCAGGGGAACTGGGGATTCTAGGGGGAATCAAAACATGGATCACATCTCCCCCAGTGTCCCCTCTCTGGCCTTTCCCTTGGACCCAACTCAACTCAGGCTTGTGCTGAGACATTCCCAGCACACTCCCCAGTGAGAGCTGTTGGGCTCCAGGCCCAGCATCTGGAATGTGGACTCCAGCCAACTTCATTCTTTTCCACAGCTCAGGGAACTTCCAAAGCTGCCTAAGAGAGGGAATTTCCATTCTTTTCTCCCACCCTATCACTGACCTACCAGTTGGGAGGTATGTTACTCCACACAGCAAAAGTGAGAGGGGGCAGACAATCACTTTCCACGAAACTTTCTTTCATGATTCACACTCTTTCACCGCCCTCATGCTTGCTGTCTGAAGCTTGTCATGGCTAAGTCACTAATCAAAGGTGATAACCCCACCCTTAGTGGAGACAGAGAAGTCTATATAAGTACTCAGCAAAGCCAGGGGTCTTTCTCTGTGACCCTGGGCCAGCTGGTCTCAGACTCTGGAATATGACTCCCTCACACAGGAAGAAGAGTAGACTCACAATCTGTCTAGGTCTTTTGCATCCAGAATACTAGGAGTGATAGTGATAATTTGAAAATCTTGGCATCTTTCAACCTGTTGACCTAGACAAGATCCAAGGAATGACTGAATTCCATGGGGAAATGGGATGAGTCCTACAAGTCTGCGAAAAAATGACATTTTAGTAAGTCAGAGAGGGGTTTCCATTCATATGAAGGAAAACTTCTTGGAAGTAATGTGAAATGATCTGGAAAGGAATGACTGTAGGAAATTGCAGTCTCCATCCTGGGAATGTTTTATTCATGCTGTAGTAATGGAGTTGGCTCAGTCACACTAGTAAGGGACTGAGCCACATGCACAGGGGCTTCAACAGTGGTAAGAGGAAAAGGGTAGCTAGCAGGAGTCAGGCAGAATGAAAATGTAGCTCTGAGAGAGGCACAAGCAAAGCAGTGTACAAGAGAATTTGTTCTCTCTTCTTTCTTTTATTTCCCCCAAGAGTAGAATTCCACCCACTCTCTGCTTTCAGATTCTCTAGAAAACAGACAGCTCTCATGAGACATTAAGCCTGGTACCCAGGAGCAGGGATTCTGAAATCAGAATATCCTAGCGGAAATCTTGGTCCCACCTGTGAGATCAGGAACGAGTAACTGAACTTCACTTCTACCCAAGAAAGATGAAGCTGTTCAGAGGACTGGGAAGCACTCCAGCACCATCCCTGGCTCCTGGTGAGCTGTCAGTAATGCCACTGCTAACCACATACTGAGGACCAAATGCAGTCATTTGTTTAACACAACCATTTCCTATAGCACTGGTAGTGATTGGCAAGAAGTTCCATGCATTTATACATATTATCTCAATGACTATAACAGAAGAATCCTAACTCCATCCTTTCTCTTTTGGGCAAAGCTCGGAAGGATGAAGGAGTGGATTGGAGGAGTCAAGAGACCTGACCTGGAACCACTGATATGCCTCAGGGACTCCTAGCATATTTACAAAACAAAAATGTTCCCTGAAATGGATGCTAAGTTCTTTACATTTTTATTATATGATCACATGGTTTCTAAGGAAATTGAAGGTGCAACTGAAGAATGAAGCCAGGCATTCCAATTCCCAAAATTAGGTTCTTCCGCTCACTCACGTTCCCTAGAGATCAAGGAAGGAGCCAGGAGGACCGCCCCCCGATGGAGAAGGGCCTTCTTGCCCACTCTTGTCTGCTGGGCTAACCACAGTGTCTCAGCTCATGCAATTTAACCACAAGGAATGCTTCTTGATGCTCCTATAGCTGTCTGCTGGTCTGGAAGATGCTGAGCACAGAGCGAGGAGCCAGATACATAGCCAGGGAGCCAGGTGAATGGCCACTGTCATTGTGATAGCAGAACTGTGTCACTGTGGTGGCAGTAGAGACCCTGAGGCTGAGCTTCCTGCATTCCATTTCGGGAGGGTTTGGGGCAGATGACACATATAACCCTCATTGCCTGAACAATATAATTGGAATGAACAATACCTGCTATCTGCTGCAATTTTAAGCCAACATTTGCAAAAGTCTTAGAATATTCCTGGCACAGAGCAAGCACTGGATGAACAGTACATGAAAACTTCTTCAGTGGCAGGACTTGGTTTGTATATTTTCTTCTAAGTCCAAAATGTCACAACTTAGAAATCCATTCAGTGTTCACAAAATCTTGCAGTCCTTCAAGAAATCATGGTGTTTTCACTTAGCATTCTAAACAGAAAATGGATGTAATACACTGTCAGGGAGCCCACCAACGCTTCAGAGGCTATTCTTGGCTCAAAGAGTCCTTGGGCTGTGGCCTAAAGGGGGACAGGGGCAAGCCCTGACATGCCTGGCAAGCCCCTTGAGACTTCAGTTTATTTGATTTCTTCCTATTCTGTGACATCAGTTTCCTTCCTTTTAATGAAGAAAATGAAAAATCCTTAAAAACAACCCACCAGTTTCATATCTGTGGGCAGACTGGGCATACAGCCACCGCCCATCCCGAAGGGCCGCTAGCTCCTTTGGTCTCCAGAGTGAATGAAAAAAAGTGACAAGTTCTGGCGCAAAGCCTCCCTCTTCTACTTCCTGGAAACCTTGCAGAATACTGCACTTGCTCAGCAGATTCAAGATTCCACTGCGTTATTCATTCATCGTGATACTGCCATAAACCAAGCCCTCTTGCCTGACTCCACCCTCATAGATTTCAATAAAAGGCAGAGACAGAGCCACCAGAAGAGCAGAGAAGCTGGGACCAGCTCAGAAACCTCCGACTCTCAAACTGAAGCTGGTGCTCCCACCCTCCACCATGCAGGTCTCCTCGGTCATTCTGGGCCTGCTGCTCACAGCAGCCACCTTCAGCACCCTCCTGCTGGCTCAGCCAGGTAAGGCCCTGCCTCCTTCCCCCTGCAGCGCATCACCCAGCTCTGGGTCCCCACGGGCCAGCACAGCACATGGGTGCACTCATCTCACCTTAGCAGCTGCTCTTCCAACATGAGGCAGCTCACCTGAGGACCAGGAGAGAGCCTGCTCACACTGCCACCCAAGGGCAAAGAGCTGCAATTCCAGCTGTGGACCCCAAATCCAGCTGCTTGCAGGGTTCCAGCTGTGGAAACACAGCATCAAGAAGCTACTGTTGCAGCAGCTTTCAGCAGTGCTTGGGGGCCAGGGTGACCAAAGAGAGAGGCATCTGGTAGCAGGGTATTTCCAGATACGGGGAGGAGGGAGGAGACCCAGACTCTAGTCTGTGCCTCACTGAGCCCAGCTTCCAGAGCCAATGGCTCAGCAGATGCTTTAGGTATCAGGGACACTCCAGACGAGGCATGGATTTTTGGAGTTGAAAAGGAGGCCCACAGCAAGGATTCCTGGCTGACCTTTGGCCCTAGTAATCTGAATTAGTAGCCTCTTCTAATAACGTTCCCCTGAATTACCTAGTTTTAACAGCTCCCCTACCCTCTGTTTATTGCCAGCATTGCATGCACATTTTATAGAATGGCAAAATGAATCAATGCATCAAAGATCTTCTACCTTTCATGAAATACTAGGGTTTCACAGGTTCTACCTCTACCCATGCTGTCTCTTCACTTTCTTCTCATGAGTCTTTTCTGTTCTGAGATCAGAAACATCGAACCATCCTAAAACCCTTTTCCTTTGTGACTTCTTTTCCAGATGGAGTTAACGCCCCAGTCTGCTGCTATACATTTAACAAAAAGATCCCACTGAAGAGAGTGATGAGCTATGAAAGAATCACCAGCAGCAGGTGTCCCCAAGAAGCTGTGATGTGAGTGGAGCACCCCAGCCCTCCCATCCAAAGTTGTTCCTTGGGGGGCAAAGAGATCATCCCCACAAACTTGGAGTCAGAGTCACATCCTCAAACCCAGTGCCCAAGGATTCCCCAAAACTGAGGCAAAGAACGAAAGGTTGACTCCCAACATCATTCTCCATTTGGGTTTACATTCATGCCCTCCCCATCTCCTCAGCCTGAAGTCAGGATGGCTTCAGCTGGGAAACTAGTGGAGCAGCTTCTCCATATTCCCTCCTTCCACCTGCCTCCTCCTTCACCTCCCATGGCAGCCCGTTGGAGCAGAGTAGGCTGTGGCCCTGCACTCAGACTGCAGAGGTTTAACTCTGTCTTCTCTCTCCCACAGCTTCAAGACTGTGATGAACAGGGAGATCTGTGCTGACCCCAAACAGAGCTGGGTCGAGGACTACATTGCCAGACTGGACCAGAAAACCCAGCAGAAACAGAATTCAACTGCCCTGAAAACTTCAGTGCCTTTGAACATCAGCCTCACAACCCCAGACCCCAAGAACCTTAGCTAATTAGTCTACTACTGTATTTCCTCAATAATTTTTAATGTTAGTATGAACTTTATTGATGTGAAATATTATGTGTTAAAGAATATTAATCTTATTTAACTTATTGATGTTATAATTTTATCTTCCGTGAGCTGCAGCATTTTTAGAGTTGGGAACATAGTTTTCTTTCTGTGAAGCCCGATTCTGTACCTAGGATGTCATTAAGGTCTTTGAAAGGATCTTGAATGAATATATATTTGTTTTAAATTTCAAAACACTTTTAAAATATTATTGTGAAAATAAATATTATATAACTATTGAATAAAAATGTATATTTTTGTACAAAACCTGTCTTTTGGTGTTTGCTGGTAAGGAACCACAAAACTGATATTATGAATGATATAGGAGAAATCTAACTCCCAACTTAGTAGATATCAGATGTCCTGAGTTTGTGTCCACTGAAATTGAACAATGAGTTCCAAGTGACAGTGGAGGCTAAAAATCAGAAAAGTTTATTGATAGATAGCTCCTGAGAGACAGGGGGATCCTGAAAGTGGATTGCCACTGAGATTTTTTTCAAAGGGAATTTATACAGCATAGTTACCATGTGGGTACAGTGTGGGGCAAACTACAATCAACCTATAAGTACATTCATTTAGCTTATATTGATCCAGTTGGGAAGTGAGTCACAAGGCAAAGGTATGTGCAAAAAGAAAAGGTATTCTTGGAAAGTGATGGGTTTAGGTGCTCCAGTCACCCAGGCTGGTGACTGATGCATATGTGGACTTACTGCATCATGTGCTGTAGTTACAATAGGATTTCAAGTTATTGTCAGTCCTTTAGGAAGGTATGAAAGCCTGCCCATTGTATCTTTATCATGAGGCCAGGCCTTTTTGAGATGCGCCTCCAGCCACAATTTTGATGTCTTTATTTTTCCTTGATTTCCTAGAGAGTCTAATTCCTCTCTCACTGTATAATAATTTCTGTCTAACTTAACTGCCTATATTTCCCCCTCTGAGGAGCTATCCCTAATTGTGGTTAGGGGAGAATGGGCATAGTTTCAATCTAGCTGCTTCAAGCTGAGAAGGGTCAGTGTAGGGGCCTGCTCCAGGGAGCTAATCTACCAGGCAATGGATATGAACTCCCTTTACAAGAGCAAGCTGGTGAGTGTCCATAAAAGGAGCGTGGTACATTTGTCATGGATTTTATCTGCATGATCACTTGGAGTTTGGCAGCCTCTAGGCAAGAATAAACAACTTTAAACAAGAGATTAAAGCACATACAACCCAACCATAAGCATTAGAATGGAAAGGCAGCTTGGGGTAAGGAGCCACATCAGAACTACTCTTAAGGGGCTGGAATAACAACTGTAACCAGCTGTCTCCTAGACCTATCTCCTGATGAAGTTTATCTATAAATACAATAATTCTTTTAAGGTTTTTTTCATCTGATCTGAATAATTTATCTAAAGAGAACAAATTTCCTTTATTAGTGCCCAAATCCCTACACTTTTTGCTGTAAGAAGATGGAGAGTCTGGTCGTTTTGAAGGACAATTTTAGCTATGGAATTTAAGGACTCTTGCTGAGTGCCTATAGTTGCCACTGTAACTTTCTAGACTCATTAAAACCTAACAGTGGTGGCTACTAGTTTAGCTGGAAACTTCTAGCAGGAAGTCAATGATTGGAGCCCCATTTTTATATCTAGTTTTATTACTATGGTATTATTTTTCATACATCTTTTGCTTGTAGTTTTCTGAGGAGTGTTTCAGATCAAGTAAAATTTGGACCTGTGTTAAGTTCACCTCTTCCTATATATTACATCATTTAAAGCTCTTTAGAGGCTACTTTGGGAACCAAGTGAAGAGCCTCTTGGCTCCTCTGTCAGTTTTAGCCTCCAGGATATGTCATGATCTTGCTTCACCATGTGATTTCCCATGTGAGCATGGGAGATATTTCTTTCTTTGAGACCCACCTTTTTAGTACACTGGGCCCTCTAAGGACCAACAGTTTGGCTGCTCAGGAAGGTGGTTGATTCTCCAAAGTTGTAGAATCCTGTAGAAAATATCCTCTCATGTTCTGAGTCCTTGTTGATCTTGGAAAACTAGGGCCAAAAAATATTGGGTGTCTTCTTAGCCCAGTTATCTCTCTAGCTCTCATCTCCAAACTTCAGTTGTTGAATACCCAGTTACACCTTAATTTTATGGTCTTATCTAGATAACAAGCACCTTGAAATATATAGTATGATCCATGAGCCATTATTTCTTTACCAGTCATGGCTAGAAGTTGAATCCCTGCAGAATGTTAACAGATAACAATTATAATGTTTTACAGAGAAGTCTTGAGATCAAGGGCAGCATATCATTCTAACATAACCATCATGATGACATTATTATATTAGAACTAATTAGGTTTTCTTATTATCTCTGAAACACACTTAATTGTTCATCTTAGTGTAGAATAACGTTTTATCAATTATCTTTATCTAATTATAAGATACTAAATGGCATTAACTTCTACCTAAATTTGTTATCTTTCAATAGATTTCTATTTAAGACGAATGTACTTGTCTATAGATGTACTTTAAGGGTTATTAATGTCTAACGACAGTGACATTGCCTGAACTGCACAATGTTTAAATATCTCAGGTCTTATAGCAAACACATAATTACATGTAACAATCACATAAGCATAAGCCTTGAAAAAGTATCAATATCATCTGCTTGACTGATATTGGATGGCATGCAAATTTCATCACAAAAATTCAGAACACCAGTAAGGGAAAGCCAGATGCTTGAGCCTAAAAATATTTACCATCATAAACAGCTTTAGCTGGAAGTCACAAGGGTGATAAGATGTTTTTTCAGTTTTTTTTCCTTTGAAGGTGTGCATCTGAGAAACACAACTATACAATGTTATATATCATGAAGTTAGCAATAATTGGTATCACAACTACACAGAAAACTTTACATCTTTAGTTTTTACTCTTAAGACAAATTTTGGACTCCTTTAATGGGTTTTATATGGTTTAACTATATTGACAGGAGTTAAGGATATCTTTACAACTCTGATAAATTTAGAAAACAGTGTTCATGACGACAGATAGACTTATTACCCAATATACAAGTATATCTCACTTATACAATAATAGAAATGCTTCTTTAATCAAAGCCAACAGATGTAGATCAAATTTAAATTTCAGAACCAAATTTAAAGAGATATCAAACTTTGATTATTTTATGTTTAAGGTCTAAACATACATTGTATAAAAGAGAGCACCTATTAGTTACTTTAAGTATGTAGTTGTAACTTTATAATCTTAACTTTAAAGCTTAGGCTCATAGCATAGCTTGTTTTTAGATATATACATACATACATAGTTCACAGAAAAGGTTTGCATTAATATAAATTGGAGAATTTTTTATGTCCATATCTTGTACTCTTAGTAACTACTTTAAAGATAATAATGTGCAATGTATTAACTATTGTTATTTTTTCTATCATCTTGTTAAGAAATTTTATTTTACCTTTTTTCCATAAAATAAAGAAGAAACAGACTCTTTAACTTTTAAAGCTCACTCTTTAATAACTGAAAAACATAATGATGAGAACATAAGAACCTCATTTTAGTAAAGTACAGAACCTTTGCTTTTAAATCTAGTTTTACAAGTTTAACCAAGAGCATCTGAATATTTTAGAAAACTGTATTGTTTTAGACATACATGCTTAACTTTTTAACTATAGCCAAAACAATTATTTTAGATGACTCATCATAACAGGTAACACTTTTAAAAGTCTGATATATTTTACCAAGGAAAAGTCTTAAGTTATAGTACCCAGGCAATAATAGACATTGCACTTATAAGACTGACTTTTTATATTGTCTTGGTTACCTAACAACCTGTATAGAAATATGTTACCAAATTTAAAGACACCATTACTCTAAGTGATTTAAATTAACCTACTGTTAAACTCTATGAACCACAAACATTTGAGATAATGTTTTGAGTGTTAATCTATAAACCAACTTAAGTAGAACTTTTGGAGGATAACATATACTTAAAAGTTAACAGACATATTAACCTAAATCATATGTAACTTTTATGTTATCAGACTTTAAGTCTTTTATTCCTGTATAAGTCTCAATTCTGTCCATCTTTATCTGGTGATGTTTTAAATGAATTTGGCTACCTTGAAGCCCTACAAAATAATTTTCCAAGAAAACCTCAAAAAGAGCTAGGAAAAAAAAAGGAAGAAGAAATTGTTGAGCTAAAAAATACATTTTTCTTAAATGAAAGAAAAATACTTTAACTGATTATTTATACACGTTAAACAGAAAGGTGAATAAACATAAGATTTTGGTGTTATTGAGAGACATTGACAGATATTTTTTAAAAAAGCCTTTATTGCTGGTGCAGGAGGGTTGCAGGAGATTGCAAGGACCCTTGGAGGAGAGAGTGGGGAATGGGGTTTTATTGAAGTGGGCTAGGGATGGAGTTAATATGGACAGGCAAGATGTCCCATCTCTAGAGGGTCTGGGGGATTTGAGGCACATGCGGGCAAAAAAAGGGAGCAAGAAATTTATTTTTGGGGTCTGAAGAAGAACAAAGAAATGTGTCCTGCCCAGCGCCATTTTTGGGATTCTAGGTATCTATCATAAAAACATAAAACAATTATTTTTAAATCATAGTATACTCTCAGATATACTGGTCAAGTCGATCTACAACTCTTTTACAGATTGTTAGGTTTGTATCTATAAAATAACCAGCACAAAATTTTTTTATAGGTCATCAATTAGCAGAGATATCTTGCAGTTTAAAAAAAAAAAGGAATCAGAGGGGAAAAAACCCTTTTACAACTGTGAAAGCAAATACTTTAAGACGGGACCTAGGTTAAGGGTTTATCCTATTGCAATAGCTATCTATAAAGGCCTCTTGTTGTTTTCATAGCCAAGGTTATTTGATAGCCACAGCTCATGGTGAAAAACTGCTGTTCGGATAGCCAGATGTAACTGTTCCCTCTAAATAGATGGACTGTTTTGGTAACTTAGGATTTTATTTTCAGTGAGTGCTCAGGCCACGTTTGGGTATAGAAAGAGATTAGATGACACTCTGGAGCTAAGTATGTATTCCAAAGGGTGAGGACAAAGGGCCTGTCAAAGTCCTAATCTGTCCTGCTGCAGATGCCTACCCATGACAGCTTCTTCTTGTTTTGAAAAGAAGCAAGTGGAGAGAAGGCATCCCTGTCACTCTGTGCCCAATCTAAGGTATCCCTGAAACCAATGATGGTGAATCTCTAGAGCTGTAAATGATACAAACAACATGTTGTGGCACATGTGCCATGGCTTTGCCGCTGCTGCCTTAGATTTAACCCCATCCAGTGCCAGCAGCGGTGAAATGGAGGTATAAGAAAGTGGCCAGAACCAGGTTAACCACTCTTACTGTGCACCTCGGTCCCTTTCCTCACAATCCTGTGACCCTTGGATCACACTTAGATATAAGCTTTTAGCAGGCCTGCTAAATATGTTTTTTGCTGGCCTGAAAATATGTTCTGAAGAGAAATCAGCACAAGAGAGAGGCAGTCCTCTGGGGACTAGGACTTTGACTAACCCTCAAAATACCTGTTTCTGTTTAAAACTGTTATTAAACTCATAATAATCCCTAAGAATGTTTTTTGTTCTATCGATGAACTCATCTGTGCTATAAAAACCAGTCAGTGTGCCCTGTGGATCACGGTGTGCCATGTGCCCCTATCCTCAGACACACCTAAGAGCATGAGCTCTTGAGGGGAGGGGGAAATTAAGGAAGCTAAAGTCCAGTTCTGCCCAAGGGTTGAAAGGCTGATAAATTTGGACTCAAACATTTACATTTATTCTTTGACAGTTTGTAAGTTAATTCTTGAACAGTTTTTAAGAATATAGCCTAGAGAAAAATTAAAGTCTCTAGAAAAGTCACAGGGAGAGGAAAACTCACCATAATTAAAATTTGATCCTAGAGTCCAGGAGCCACAGAGAAGAAAATTGCCTTGGAGTAATTTAGAGCTAACAAGTTAGAACTAAGTCCTAACCATTTCAAAGGCAGAAAGACAGTCAAGACCAACAGCTTTCCCAGGGTGAGTCTCCAGTCCTTAGCAAAACACTCTAAAGACAAAAGCTGCAATTGACTCCACTACATTCCCAACCAGAAAATCAATAATTAAAGAACCTGAAAGACTGCTTTTTAACTCTGTGAAAGAGAACAAGAGACAGCAAGAAAGAAAATCAAATGACATATTGGAGATACTCCTTTAAGCTTTATTGTTAAGAGCTCCTATATGTGTATGATTTTGGAAGTAGTTGCCTCCAGTGTCATCCAGTTTGATTTGTTCCGCTGTGTCTCAAATTGAGGGTCTCTTACTGGTTGCCTGGGAAAGACTGCCCAGGCACCAGACTGGCCAAAGCCCTCATATGTGCCTCTCTGGGTGACCATGAATTTTGATTTCCTCCCAAACCAAGGACGGGGCTTATGTAGTTTACAAAGGAATGCCTGTCTTTGGTGTCCTTGTACATAAGCACTCATTTTCTAGGGGTTCAGTGAATTAGCTCTGCGTAGAATTTACCATCCCATTCTTGTAGGAAGATGAGCCCTGTCAGGATAGACTAAGAGTGCCTTTGGCCTCATGAGGTGCTGTAGAACGCTACTTGGCAAGAAGAGCATTGGATTCTAAACCTAGAACTGGAACTGGCTGGCTGTCAGGTATTGAGTATCTGTCAATAAAATGGGGCAATAATGTGCTACAAATAGGAATGCACAGGCACCTAAATGTTCTTCCAAAGCAGGAAAGACTTCCTCTTGGAGCTGTACAGGAGGAACGGGATTCTGCTTCTATCTTTCTGAGCCAGACCAGGGTCCCTGCTGCAGGGCCCTGATACATCAGTTGGGGCAGATGATTTATTGGCAGTTTTTTATGGAGCTCACTGACCTTCATTTCAGGTTCAACAAGCCTCCCTGTCTGTCCTCATCCTTCTACTCCTCAGTCTTGATTACCAATCGGAAAAGAAGTCTCAAACTGCAGAGATGCTCAGAGGCAAGAAAGGAATAGAGTACATGAAAGTGAGACCTCACCATCTACCTTAGACCAAAGCAGGACCTCTAATTCCAGGAAGATTGGAGCAGAGCGCCAGGAAGGAGGAAATAAAGAGAGAGATAAAAGACTCATATGTTCCAGAACAAACTTCTCATACTGCATTTTCAAGCCACATCTATTCAGTTTCAGGAAGTCTTTAATCTACTTTTTTTCAGCCACAGATAAGATTCCTTTTGCTTCCTGTGATGCAGCTGAGCATAAAGCATTGGCAATGCTCCCGACTCTCAAGAGGCAATGCCAAGAGCAATGCGTTCACTTCCTGTTACTGCCAGCTGTCTATTCCAGGAAATCTAGACCCTTCTTACCAAGCTGAAAATTCTTCCAACTTCCATCCTTTGCCCAATTCCAAAGCCATTTGCACATTTTTAAGTGTTTGCTACAACAAGCACCCCACTTCCAAACACCAATATCTATATTAGTTTCTTACTGCTACTGTAACAAAATTACCCTAAGCTTAACAGCTTAAAACAACACAGGTATGTTGACTTAGAGTTCTAAACATTGAAAGTTTAATAATGAGTCAGTAGGGCCTCTTTCCCTCTGGAAGATTAAGAGTGAATTATTTTCTTGTCTTTTCCACCTTCTTAAAGCCATGTGCATTCCTCACGCCAGGGTTCCAGCCTGTATCTTCTAAAACTTTCTCTTGGTATCTTTCATACCCCGACCTTCCATTTCTGTAGTCATATCTTGTCTGAGACTCTGACTTTTCTGCCTTCATCCTAAAAGTGCTTTTGTGATTATGTTGAGCCCATATGGGTAACCCATGACAATCCCCCTCCACCATACCAAGATCCTTAAATTACCACATCTACTTAAATTATTGCACCTAAATTCTTTTTGCCATGTAAGGTAACATAAGTACAGGTTCCAGAGATTGGATTAGGATGTGGGTATTATGAGAAGAAGGGTATCTTTCAGACTACAGCACTATGGGACAAAAGATTTATAGTAGGTAGCTGGGCACTGTGGTTTGGCCTTAGCAGGTTTTCTGACATCATGAGGTAGCTTTGTACAAGTCCCCTTGCATCTGTGTCTGTTGAGGTTATGGACTCTTTTTGTGCATCAAATGGTCTTTAGATAGCCTGTGCATCAAAGCCACCCCAGTTCCTTTCAAAATATCAGTACAGCCACAAAGATTTTGACTCAGGATATTAGGATGGAGGAAGGCTACCCTTCCCATGGGTCAATTGCATTAGTTCCACAGAAGCTCTTGGTACACATAGCAATTGGGGCTCCACCTCCTCTATTCTTTCACTGAGGTTACTTTAGTTGTAGCCTGTCCCACATTCTCTGGCTTTGGGCTTCTTAGTCTTCTGCTTTGACCTAGACTTGGCCAATTTTCAACCAGGAATGAAAGAAAATGCAGATCCCAGAAATAAATTCCATACCAGCAATGCCAACTGTTTCATAATCTCAACCAGTGAAGTAGAGCTTTTAAAAATTTTTCATAGATATGTAAAAATTGCACATATTTATGGGGCACCCACACCCAGCTCATGAGATATTTTGATATATATATACATTATATAATGTTTAAATCAGTGTAAATATATCTATCCACCTCAAACAATTATTAATGTTATGGTGAAAACATTCAAAGTCATTTCCTTTAGCCTTTTAAAAATATATTCATCTACCCAGTACATTATCATTACCACTATACAAGAGTGACTAGGTAATGTCGCTCTACTATACAGTAGAACAACAGAATTTCTTTCTCCTATTTAAATATGTTGGTACCTATTAACTGTTCACCATCTCTTTCACTCCTCTGTTTGTCCCAGCTTGTTACCTATCATTCTATTCTGCTCTATAAGAGCAGCTGTTTCATATTCTATATATGAGTGAGATCATACAGAATTTGTCTTTCTGTACCTGGGTTATTTCACTTAACACAATGATCTCTACTTCAAGATATGTTGAAGAAAATAGAAGGAGTTCATCCTCTTTGGTTGCTGGATAGTATTTCATTATACAGACGTGCCACATTTTATTTATCCATTCATCAGTTGATGATTCTTAGATTGTTTCAATTTCTTAGGTATGGGGAATAATACTGCAGTGAACACAGAAGTACTAACATCTCTTCCACTGACTTATTTTACGTCCTTTGATTGTAAGCCCAGTAGAGGGAGACCTGGCTCCTATGGTAGTTCTATTTTTAATTGTTTAAGGAACCCTTATGTTCTTCACAATAGCTGTACTAATTTGCATTCCCACTCATAAGGCAAAATGCAGTGGATCCCTTTTGTCTTGGCTACTTTTCTCTTGTTGCTGAGACAAAATACCTGACGCCCAAAATTAAGGAAGGAAAGGTTTGTTTAGCTTACACTTTGTGGAGGTTTCAGTCCATACTTGGCTGGCTCCAAGGCAGACTGGCACATGGCAGAGGGCAACAGTTCATAGCAGCAGAAAACAACAAACGCAACAAGAGCAAAATGGAGGATCAGCAGCAAGCAGCCTCTTTCCCTCCCTTGCATTGCATGCAAACTACCCTCCCCAGGACAGGTGTAGTACTCACACCCATAATCCCAGTATTGGATAATAGATCAATCACAAATTCCAGAAGCCCACCCTATGACTGCATGAGAATTTGGGAGGACATACAGACACAAACCCTAACACCTTTCCTCCACCTTATGGCTGGCATTTGTTATCTTTTTAATCATAGCTCTTCTAGCTGGAGTGAGGTAATATCTCCTTGTGGCTTTGACTTATATTTTCCTGTGATTACTGATTTTGAACATTTTTTAGTGTATCCATGGTTCATTTGCATGTCCTCTTTTTAAACTGTTTATTTAGATTTATTTTCCATTCTTTAATTCAATTATTTGTTTCACTTGCTATTGAATTGAGTTTCTTATATATTCTTTATATTAGCTCTTTGTCAGATGTATAGTTTACAAATACTTTCTGACATTCTATAGGTTGTCTTTTCATTCTTTTATTTCCTTTGCTGTGCAGAAGATTTTTAGTTTGATGAAATTTCATGTGTCATTTGTCATGTTCCCTGAGCTTTTGGGTTCTTAACATAAGATCCTCACCCATTCCAATGTCCTTAAGCATTTCCCATGTTTTCTTCTAGTAGTTTTTGTGGTTTTAGGTCTCATATTTAGGTCTTTAATCCATTTGAGTATGATGAGAGAAAATAGTCTAATTTCATTCTACATGTGGAGATTTCACTTTCCTAGCAATATTTATTGAAGAACTTTATTGAAGTTCTTTAATATACACACAGAGGGCTGGGGATGTAGTTCAATGGCATAGCATCTATCTGATAGCTGTGTGGTCCTGAGTTCAACTTCCAACACACAAAAAAATTCCAAATTTTAATATAAACACAAATCAAGAAAATTAATCAGACACAAATGTGTAAATACCACATTGTTTTTCTGGTGTGAGTAACTGAAAGTGTAAATAAAGACCAAAATGTGTAATAGGTATTGTGAAATAGGAAGAAAATGTTCAAATGTGGAGGGGAATATGAAAGAGGGGAGGCGGAAAGGAAAGAAGGGAAAAGTAAAAGAAGAAACAAAGGAAACATGGGAATAAAGCTTTTGTAAATGGGAAGGAGAGGAGTGGGTTGAAGGGAGGGTAGGGGAATGGGGAAAAACAAGTTATTGTGTACAGGTACAAATTCTCTATGATGAATGTGAATATTATATATATCTAAAATGTACCAACAAAATCTGATTGGAAAAAAATACACACACATTTCAGCACTCCTGTTGAAAAATGATTGGCTGTAGTTGCTTGGAGATAGACTTTTTTAAAGTTTTCATCAAGCCTTTCAGTTGAATAGAAAAGTTGAAGAGAGAAACTGGCTTAAGGATACTACATTCTCATTCAAGCCTGGGAGCCTCAGCCTAAAAGAAAATCAATAGGTTGGGTGAGGTAAAAGCAAAAGAATCAGCCAAGGAAACATGTAGGGAGAGACTTCACATGTCTTAACAGGCAGATCAGAAACATACTAGTAGTTTCTTTTAAAGGAATTGTTGTTGTCAAGAAATCAGGAGCCAAGACTGAAAAAAGCTTTGAATATTTAAGCTGATAAGCAACTTTCAAATTTTCCATGAGTCAAAGACAAACTTAAGGAGACAATGTCCACAAAGTCCTACTGCCACTGTAGCCAAGCAGAAGAAATGGACAAGCAAGGACCTCATAGAAGGCAGGTCTAGGGGACCTCGAAGAGGAATCTCCTCCTCATAGCAAGATCAAGGCCCATGTTCTAGGAATAGTCCTCTCAATATATACCAGTGCAGCTCTGGATTGGTGACTGCTGTGATTCCCAGTCTGCTCTTTGTCTTTTCCAATGGGAATGTCCACTGCAACTCTCCTATTCCTGTTCCACCCAGTGTATGGTGTGTTGGGAGCAGATAAATTGTCCATTAGAAGTACCATTGATCTTTTTTTTTTTCTTTTCTTTTTTTTTTTTTTTTTTTCTACCTCTTTGTGTTGTGTTGAGGGACATTCCTGCTTACCCTAATCTGTTGAAAAGTTTTTGTTTTTCTCCAGTACCGGGAACCGAACTCACGACCTTGCGCTTGCCAGGCAGGCGCTTTTGCCGCTGAGCTAAATCCCCAGCCCCACCATTGATCTTTTATTGGAGACTGTAACATACACTTTTATAAGACCTCATTTTCTCTTTTTCTACCATTTAAATTTTTAGGAAATTGTGCTAAAATTACATAGCATAAAATTTACTATATGTTTCATTTTAGTAGTGTTAATATATTCTTTAATTTTCTTTTTTTAAAATTTTGTTGTAGTTTATTAGTACGTGTGTGTAGTGCATAATGCTTACATTCCTTGTGGCAAGTTGGTACATGTGTATGACAAATCTTAATTCCTTTTTTCGTCATTTTTCCCTCCTCTCCCTTCACCTACCACTCATCTCTTGGTTGCTTTCCTTTACTTTTTTCTTGTACATGTCATGTTCATTGTGTGCAGTTGGTACATTACATAACATGTCTCAATTCCTTTTTTCATCCCCTATCCACCCCTCCTTCTCACTTCCCTCCATCTCTTGAACCCCTTCCTCTTTGAGTCAGACTTGTTGCAACAGATCTCCAGAATCTTTTCATCATGCAAAACTGAAATTCTGTGCTCATTAAACAACTCCTCACTAGGGCTGTACCTCAGTGGCACAGCACCTGCCTCAAAGCATAAGGCTCTGAGTTTGATTCCTGGTACAAACAAACCTCAAAACTCGTGGAAAGGGCCTTGGACTTGGGAAGCTTCAGTGAGCTGCCTGGGAGCCTGGATCCTCTGGCCCTACTCCTGGCCTTCACTGCCTGGAGGGGCCTTGAACTTGAGAAGACTTGGAGAGCTGCCTGGGAGCCCACATCTTCTGGCACCACTCCCACCACCTCTGAGGGAAGGGGCCTTGGACTCAGGAAGCCTCAGTGAGCTGTCTTGATGCTGGGTTCCTCTGGTTCTGTCCTCCTGCCACCACCATGGGAAGGGTCCTGGACTTGGGAGCACTTGGTATGCTGTCCACAAGCCCAGTCCCTCTAGCCCCACTGCCTGCTGCCATCTTGGGCAGGTTTCTGGGACCAGGAAGCCTCAGTGAGCTGTCTGGCTGCCCAGGTCCTCTGTCTCTTCTCCCAGTTGCCACTGTGGGAAGGGGCCATGGACTAAAGAAGCCATGGTGAGCTGTCTGGGAGCCTGGGGCCCTTATTTCTGCTCCTACCACCATCTCAGGAACAAACCTGAATCACCAGAAACCTGGGGAGATTTGAAAATGACAAAAAGAAGAAGCAAAATGCAGTCTCAGCAAAACATCCCACCCAGAACAAGTCCAGTAAACATCAACATGGAAGAACATGGAAGTCACACACCTAAAATCTCTAAAATAATAGCAACTGAAGTAAAGAACCAACTACATCAGGCTATAGAGGAAATCAGATCAGAAATAATTGCTCATGAGCGAGTTCTCCGGGAGTGGCAGGGCTCCTGAGTCCGAGTTTGGGCTGGATGCATACCGCCATGATTCCCAGCTGAAAAGCGCTCACAGAGCCAGGTAGGCCCCACCCAATCCCGGAGGCCAGGACTCGAGAACAAAGACCCTGCTGACATTGCAGACTGAGTTGCTAGGGGCGGGGAGGCCCAGGGGATGGGCAGGGCGAGCAGGCCCTCCGAGCCGGCCCAGCAGGCTCCCCCAGCCCCCCGCGCCTTGCGCGCAAAGAGCCAGGTAGGCCGCACCCAATCCCGGAGGCCAGGACGCGAGAACAAAGACCCCGTTGACACTGCAGACTGAGTTTCTAGGCGCT
>NW_004955481.1:8974741-8997138 GCF_000276665.1 Chinchilla lanigera
AATAAAATAAAATAAAATTAAAAAAGAAATAATTTCTCATGTAAAAAAAAAGAAATGACAACCATAATGAAAGAATTGCTTAGTATATCAAAAGAAGACAGATAAAAAAAATAAAGGAGCACAGAAAAAATGATGGAAACCTTGAATGAACAGTATAGAAAAGAATTAGAATGCATGAAACAGATTCAAAGAGACATTCAGGAAATTAAAAATTCCATTGAAAGCTGGAAGAACAGAAGATAAACTCTCAGACCTTGAAGAAATATTGCAGCTAGTGATTGTGAAAGAAAAGATCTCTTAAAAATAGCAATGGAACAGCAAATAACAATTCAACAGCTGCAAGATGAGGCAAAGAAAAACAATATAAGGCTAATAGGCGTCAATGAAAGAGCAGGAGGCAACATGAATGAGATAAAAAGACTATTTGCAGAAGTAAGAGCAGAAAATTTCCCAAGCATGGGAAAAGAAACTTATATACACATAAGTGAGGCATACAGAATCACAATTAGCCATAACCAAAATAAATCTACACTAAGATACATAATAATAATCAAGATCCCAGAAACTGAGCAAAAGAGCAGAATATTAAAAACTGTTAGAGAAAAGAAACAGACCACCTATGAAGGAAAGCCCATCAGAATCATGGCAGACTTCTCAGCACAGACCATCAAGTCAAGAAGAGCTTGGAGTGACATGTTTCAGGTCCTGAAAGAAAACAAGTTCCAACCCAGATTACTGTATACTGCAAAGCTATCTTTCAAAATTCATGGAGAAATAAGATACTTCCATGACAAAAATCAACAAGAAATTCATGAACACCAAACCAATCCTATAAAGAGTACTGAAAGATATTCTACAAAGAGACAAAAATGACCACAATCTCAAGACCAACAAAAAAAAGAACTACCAAGCAAGGTAAGCAATTAAACAGAGGGGGAAAATTCAGAACCAACAGAGGGAAAATAACATGACAAGGAGAAGTCAATACATATCAATAATAACTATCAATGTAAATGGCCTCAATTCTCCAATCAAAAGAAACACACTGGCAGAGTGGATCAAAAAAACAAAATCTAACAATATGCTGCATACAAAAAAACACATTTAATGCAAAAGGAAATCCACAGACTGAAAGTCAAAGGATGGTAAACAATACTCCATGTGACAGGAACCCAGAAAAACAGCAGGAGGATCTATCCTGTTTGCAGACAAAGTAAACTTTAAACCAACAATAATCAAAAAAGATAAAGAAGGTCATTATATTCTTGTTAAGGGAAAACTGTAAAAGGAAGAGATAGCAATCATAAGTATATGTGCACCAAATGTAGGAGCACCCAATTATATAAGGCAAATTTTAGCAGATATAAAAAATTAAATAAGTAATAACACAATTGTAACAGAGGATTTTAACACCCTATTGTCACAAAGAGATAGAGTAACTAAAATAAATCAGCAAAGAAATAACAGAACTAAACCAAATGTGTGAACAAATGGACTTAGTAGACTTTTATAGAGTAGTCCACCCAACAACATTAGAATACACATTCTTTTCAGCTGCGCATGGGACATTCTCTAAAATAGACCATGTGTTAGCACATAGCACATGCTTCAGTAAATGGAAAGGAATTGAAATTATCCCATGCATTATACTGGACCATACTGCAATGAAACTGGAAGTAAACGATAAAAGAAATTGCAAAAACTCCGTAAACACAAGGAAATTAAATAACACCCTCCTGAACAACCAATGGGTCACAGAAGAAATTAAAGTAGAAATTAAGCACTATTTACAATCAAATGAAAATGCAGATACAAACTACTGGAACCTCTGGGATGCAATGAAAGTCCTCAGAGAGAAATTTATAACAGTGGATTTCCACATCAGGAAATAAAATGAACACAAATAAACAACCTTATGTTACATTACACCTCAAACTTCTAGAAAAAGAAGAGCAAGTTAATCCCAAAGTGCAAAAAAGAGAGGAAATTATAAAGATCAGAGTAGAAATTAATGCAATTGAAACTAAGAAAACAGTATAAAGAATTAGTGAATCAAAGAGTTGGTTCTTTGAAAAAATAAATAAAATTGATAAACCCCACCAAACTTTATCAAAAAGGGAAAGAAAAAACTCAAATCCATGCAATAAGGAATGAAAGGGGTGATATTACTACAGATCCTGTAGAAATTCAGATCATCAATACCTGCTTCAAAAATCTTTACTCTCATCAGATGGAAAACAGAAAAAATGGACAGATTCCTAGATACACATGAATTACCAAAGCTAAATGAAGAAGATATAAAAATCTTGAATAACCCAATATCAGCCAATGAGATTGAAAATGTAATAAAAATCTTACCAACAAAAAAAAAAAAGCCCATGTCCTGATGGATTCACAGCTAAATTCTACAAAAAATTTAGAGAAGACTTAACACCAATTCTTTTCAAACTCTTTAAATAAGTAGAAAGGGAAGCAATTCTCCCAAACTCATTCCTGGATGCAAGTATTATCCTGATACCAAAACCAGAAAAAGAACTAATTAAAAAAGAGAACTATAGGGCAATCTCCCTAATGAACATAGATGCAAAAATTCTCAATAAACTAATAGCTAATAGAATGCATCAAATCATCAGGAAGATAATATACCATGACCAGGTGGGATTCATTCCAGGAATGCAGGGATGGTTCAATATACACAAATCAATCAATATAATATACCATATCAACATAACTAAAGACAAGAATCACATGATCATCTCAATAAATGCATAAAAAGCTTTTGATTAAGTCCAACACTTATTCATGATAAAAACCCTATAGAAAATTGGCATAGATGGACTTTATCTCAATCTGATAAAAGCCATGTATGACAAACCAAGAGCCAACATCATACTAAATGGCAAAAACTGAAAGCTTTCGCTTTATAATCAGAAACAAAGATTCCATTGTCACCACTCCTATTCAACACAGTTCTGGAGACACTAGCCAGAGCCACTGACAAGAGAGAGAAATAAAAGGAGTAAAGTTAGGAAAGGAAGAAGTGAAATTATCTTTATTCACAGATGACATGATACTCTACATAGAAGATCCCAGAAACTCCACCAAAAGACTCCTAGAATTAATCAACAAATTCAGTAGCATAGCTATATGCAAAGTCAATACTCAAAAATGAATAGCATTCCTATCCACAAACAACAAATATACTGAGAGAGAAATAAGGGAACCATATCTTTCACAATAACATCTAAAAGAAATACTTAGGAATTAATCTAACAAAAGAAGAAAAAGATCTATATAGTGAAAATTACAGTACCCTAAAAAAAAAAAGAGAGATTGAAGAGGATTTCAAAAAATGGAAAGATATTCCTTGCTTATGTATAGGAAAAACCAACATTGTGAAAATGGCCAGACTCCCAAAATTTTTGTACAGATTCAATGCAATTCCAATGTAAATGCCATTGGTATACCTCACAGGCCTAGAGGAAACATTTCTAAAATTCATCTGGAACCAGAAAAGACCCAGAATAGCAAAAGCAATCCTGAGAAACAAAGGCAAGGCAGGAAGTATCACAATCCCCAATTTGAAATTATACTACAAAGCTACTGTGATAAAATCAGCATGGTATTGGCAAAAAAAGACAGACCTGAAGATCAATGAAACAGACTAGAAGATGTAGACACACCCACAAAGACACTCAGCCACCTTATCTTTGACAAAGGGGCCAAATATTCACTGGAAGAAAGATAGCCCGTTTGACACATGGTGTTGGAAAAACTGGTTTTCCACATGCCAAAGACTAAAACTAGACCCAAGCCTATCACCATGCACCATATAAAGTCAAAATGGCTTAAAGATCTAAATATTAAAACAGAAACACTAGATCTATTGGAAGATAAAGTAGGTGGAAGTCTTGAAGACATAAGGGTAGATAAAGAGTTCATGAACAAAAACCAAACTGCATAGGAAATACTTCAAAGAATCAACAACTGGGATCTCATCTTATTGAAAAGTTTTTGCACATCAAAAGAAATCACCAACAGGGTGAAAAAGAAAACTCATGAATTGGGAAAAAAAAATTTTAGTCAATTGTCCCTCAGATAAAGGACTCCTGTCTAGAACATATAAAGACTTAAAAAAAAATCAGGCTCCCAAAATTCATAGACCCAATCCAAAAATTGGCATCTGAGATGAATACACACTTCTCCCATGAAGAAATACAAATGGCAAATAAATACATGAAAAAATATTCAATGTCATTAATCATTTGAGAAAAGCAAATTAAAGCAACACTGAGATTCCATCCCACCCCAGAAAGAATAACTGTCATCAAGAAATCAACCCACAACAAATGTTGGAGAGGCTGTGGGGAAAAAGGAACTCTTCTCCACTGTTGGTGGGAGTGTAGACTGGTGCAACCACTGTGGAAATCAGTCTAGAGATTCCTCAGTAAACTAGGATTAGAGGTCCCATTCAAGCCAGCTATTCCCTTCCTGGGTATTTTTCTAGAAAAACTGAAAACATCATGCCACAGCAATATATGTACACCCATGTTTATAACAGCACAATTTGTAATAGCTAAATTTTGGAAACAACCCAAATGTCCATCAACTGAGGAATGGATAAAAAAGATGTGATATTTTTATACAATGGTATATTACTCAGTGTGTTGGTTTGGGGGATATTTTTGCAAGGGAGACAAGCATAATACAGGACACATATTTTATATGATTATTTATAATAGACACCCAAAGAATGATATACAGGACAGTGCAGGAAACCTGTCCACACACTATAGATCAAGAATCCAGCCAATGGCCTGGATCCAACAATAACGTCCTGCATGAATCCACCTTAAGACCTAGAGCTCATAACACTGCCTCCCACTAGTCCAGCTGGAGGCCCAGAGCCCATAACAATATCTCATGCAGGCCTATTTCACAGATCTGTGCTGGGAAGCCCCAAAGGTCAGTGATCAAATCTAGGAAGTCTGTGCCAGCAGGATGAAGGATCTGTGCTAGCAGGCTGAGGGATCTGCACTGGAGCCACGAAGTGAGGCTCAGAAGAATCGGAGCTCCCCTGAAAGGTACCACAGTCATCTTCAGCAACAGTGAGGTCCGGAGCTCCTCCGATGATCAAGATGGCCGAGTTCCCATCAGGGAAGCCAAGACAGCAAGCTTCTCCAGGAGACCTGCAGGGCACAGTCTTCCCCTCTAGAGCCAAGAAGTGATGCTTAAAGTGAGGATCAGAGCTCCCCCAAAGTGAACCAAAGCCATTCTCAGTGCCAACGAGGTCCTGAGCTCCTCGGAGGATGAAAACAACCAAGTTCATCAGGAAAACCAGCATGACGAGCTCCTCCAAAGCAACCCACAGCTCCTTACAGTTTCTACCAGCTCCCAACAGCCTCTTTCAGCTCCCAGCAGCCTTTTTTAGTTCCCAAAAGCCTTCTTCTCCAGTTCTCCAGTTCTGCCTCTTATGCTGCTGGCAACAGTTCTCAGGTGGGCCTCCCACACCCAGCACCACACTTACTAAGTTCAGCTGGAGGTTATAAGTTGACCACCAGTTGTCAGTCTACCACACTCAGCTATAAAGAAAGATAAACTAGAGGCTTTTATAGGTAAATAGATGCAACTAGAGACCATACTCATAAGTGAAATAAATCAGATTCACATGTGTAATCATCCTATTTCCTCTCTACTATAAGAACCTGAAAAAGTAAATAAAATCTAAAAGGTACAATAGATATTATGAAAGGGAAAAGAAACTGCTCAAATTGGAAGGAGCAACTGGGAAGAAGGAGGGGAGAGGAAAAAGAAAGAAGGAAGAGGGAAAAAATATATATGTATATACAGGATAGCTAGGATAATTGTACTACTAGTATCTGTTGGCTTATTGAAAGGAACTGGTAATATGTAATTGTTTGATCAATCTTGCATGCCTATATCTGGTTATATGTGCAACCGTTTTGAAGATGACATTACATAGTATAACAACCATTGTTAATATCCTATCACAATGTTTTGAAATTCTGCATTTCTATTGTTCTCTATACTGTTTTGTTTATGTATTTGTTTCTGTTATTTTGGTTTTCTTCTTTTCTCTTTAAAATGAAAAGCAAAATTTATATGTATATACAAGAATAGCTAGGATAGGTGTATTACTTATGTCTGTAATTTATTGAAAGGAACAATCAGTTTTTAAAATTTTCTTTTTTTCTGGACCAATTTTGCATGCTTGAATCTGGTTATCAGAGTGGCTGACTGATCTGAAAACAATACTATGTAGTATGATCTGAAAACAATACTATTACTATGTAGTAGGAGTTCAACCATTGTTGAACTCCTACCATCTTGTATGGTGAAGTTCTGCATCATTGCCAATGTTTTTTAAAATTACTTGTTACTGTCTTTGATTGTTTGATCAATCTTACATTGTTACATCTGGTGGACTGAGCAACCTCGTTGATGATAACAGTATGTAATGTAGCAACCATTGTTAACTCCTACATTTTGTTTTGAGGTCATGTATTGTTTTTGTTGTTTTTCTGTTGTTTTGATTTTGTCTTCATTATTTTTTTGTTAGGTTTTTTAAAAGTTTTAAATAAAAAAATTTTTAAAAAATTTTTAAAAAAAACAAAACTCCTCACTTTCCTCTTTGCTCAGCTTTTGTTACCACCATTTGACCATGTGTCTTCACGAATTTAAGAACTTTATGTACCTTGTATACATGCAATCATAAAGTATATATCTTTTTGTAATCAGCTTATTTCATTTGAGATAATATTTTCAAAGTTCGTCTATGTCATAGTATGTCATAATTTTCCTGTTTAAAGACTGATTTATTTCCTGTTTAAATATTCCATCGTGTGACTATTTCACATTTTGTTTGCCCATGCAACCAAAGATAGATGTTGGGATTACTTCCACCTTTTGGCCATTGTGTGTAATGCTGCTATAAACATGAGCATATAAAATCTCCAGATCCTGTTTTCAGTTCTTTTGGTTACAGACCTAGATGTGGGATTGCTGGATTGTTGTTAATCCTATTTATAGCATTTGGAAGAACTGTCACCCTGTTTGCTACAGTGGGTGCACCATTTTAAATTTATGCACAAGAGTTCCACTTTCTCTACATTTTTGCCAGCATTTGTTATTTCTCTATTTTTGATATCTACATCCTAATGGGATAAAGTGCAATGTCTCAGGGTTTTTTAGTTTCACATCTGTGATATTTTGATCATGTTTTCATATACTGGTTGACTATTTGCCTGTCATTTTGGGAAAAATGCCCATAGGAATGTTTTTGTCCATTTTTAAATTTGGATATTTAATTTTTTGTTGTTGAGTTGCCAGAATTCTTTATAGATTCTTATCAGTTGATCAGCTAAGTAATTTGCAGATATCTTTCTTCCACTCCATAGATTTACTTTTCACACCTTTGATGCACAGAAATTTTTAAGTTTTGTGTTTTGCTTTTATTGTCTCTGCTTCTGTCATATCCAAGAAATCATGATGGAAGACAATTCCATAAAGATCTTCCTCTATGTTTTCTTCTGTGTGATTTATAGTTTCAGGTCTTGCATTTAGATAGTTGATTTGTTTTAAATTAAATTTTATATATGGTATAAGAGTCCCACTTCATCTTTTCTGCATGTGGATATCCAGTTTTCTGAACATTATTCATTGAAAAGACTGCTATTAGCACCCTTGAAAGACCACAGGTGTGCAAGTTTATTTCTGGGCTGTCTATTCTATTCCATTGGTCTATACATCTTTCTTTATGCCATTAAGACACAACTCTGATTCCTGTAGCTTTGTGGTATGTTTCCAAATAAGAATTATGAGACCTTCATATTCTTATAAGTTTTTAAATTTTGAGTTCATTGATATACCACATGAATTTTAGAGTAGATTTTTGAATCTCTGCAAAAAAAAAATACATTGACATGTTGATAGGGATTACACTGAATTTGTACATCACTTTAAGTACTATTGATAGCTTATTGTTGTTTTTCAAGGCATAAGCATGGGAAATTTTTCCATCTCTTCATGCCTTCATTAACTTGTTTCACAAATGCTTTATAGTTTTTTTGTTCAAATATTTTACCTCTTCAGTTAATCTCTAAATATTTTATTCTTTCTAATGCTATCTTAAAAGGAATTGTTTTATTAATTTCTTTTTCAAGTTGTTCACTACTAGTATACAGAAATTCAACTGATTTTGTGTATTGAGTTTGGTTTATTTTATTCCTTGTCTAATTCCTCCAGGTATAAAAGAGATCATTTATTTGAGATCTTTCTTCTTTTCTAATGTAAGAATTTATAGCTATAAATTTCCCTAAGGGTTGTGTCTCTGTACCCCATAAATTTTAATACTGAAACAATTTTGGACTTATATAAATGTTGTAAAACTAATAAATACAGTTGCAATATGTTCCTCATTCAGCTTTATATAGTTACAGCATCCTATTTCTTCATGTTTTGTAAGATTTACTATGTCTGCTCCATATATTTTCATCCATATGAGATCCAGGTTGAAGGGAAGCCTCTTCTGGGTCACAGGATCCTTACAGTTAAGAAGGCAGGGAGCCATGAAATTGCTAATAATATCTGCTCAGATATAGCTTATAAAGCTGTGCTTACATCCAATGGGCCAAAGCTAGAATATTGATGGCCTCACTTGACCAAATGACCAAAACTCCATTGAAACCCAGCGAATTTCTTATTCTGAGTTCATAAAAGACCTCCAGGACTTCATCTCCCTATTGTTTCTGAAATGCTCATCTCCTTCCTTTAGGTCCAGTGCAGTGATTCCTGGAAGCCAATACCCTTCAATGTCTCAATTTTAAAGAAATAATATAGATTTAGGAGTAACTTGTTCAAAAGGTTATCAGCACAGTATGAAATCCTCCCCAGTGTCTTTTGGCACACTACTCCTCCTTTTTATCTAATATTGACAATAATCACCACTACACTTCTCATACACTTACACTTACTAGTACAAATTGTACTTGTACACATACCTACTAGCACTCTTACTGTGTACTAATTGCATGCTGGATTTTCATTACACTTTGCATATATCACTTCACTGTATACCTCACAGGAACCCCAAACTGAAGGTGCTTTTATCATCTCCATTTTCAGGTATATGAAACTTGAATGATAGCATAAGTAGCTTGCTCATGGCTATACACAAACGTAGCAATGATATGGTCAATCATTCTCTTAGATGTGTCACCTACTGCCTTTCCTGGAACTGAGCAGTCTGCCTCCTGTTGTTCCTCTGTACTTCCTAGTTCTTGTGCAAATAAACGTAGAATAATGTGTCTCAGTGAAGTTTCAGGACATCAAATTCATAACTGGTAAATGCAGGGTATGGATGGGGCCACTCCCTAAGCCTGTGCTCATATCAGACACTGCATGTCATTCACAGTGCCATAAACTCGGACTCAAAGCAGGGACTCAAAACACTTTTCAGGACATCTCTCTGGGTCTTCCTCTAAAAAAGAAGGAAATTCTACATGTGTGACATCATGGATGAACCTGGAATACATTATGCTATGTGAAATAAACCAGTCATAGAAGGACAGCTGCTGCATGATTCTATTATATGAGGTGCTTACCGTGGTCCAACCCATAGAAATAAAGAATAGAACAGTGGGTACCCCAAGGCTAGAGACGAAGGGAAGAGGGAGGTGTTGTTTAATTGGAAATTTGAAAATAAATCTAATAGAAAGTGTCAGTAACATAACAGGTAAGAATAAACTTGATGTAAAATTAAGACTCTCATTAAAGCCTGGAGTTGCTTCCAAGTCAGTGTCCAAAGTCAAAAGAAGGTCCAATCTCTTGGACTGAGGAGTTTTCCTCCCTTTGCATCCTATGCCCATCATGGGTGGCCCAGTTACAAGTGTAAAGGTGCAACATGTGGGCTTTCATCAAATTCCCATTCATTAATATCATCAACAATTAGTTGGTGATCTTTTAATGAGTGCTTAAGGGAAGTCACTAGGAGATGGAGAACCACATAAGTGGTTTTCAAAGTTTATTCTGTTTATGCCTGAGATATGTGTGTGTAGAAGGGGACGTGGAGTCTCCCATTTCTGTTCCAAGCTGAGGGTACTCTGATTTTGTTTGTAAATTCGTCTTCCATGAACTTTTACTTAGAAAAATATTTTCACAATCATATATTTTGAAAATCATACCAATCCAAGGTCCTTTTGTGCCATGAAATTCTGATAACCTATGGAACACATGGTGGTTTTATTTTGTATTTATTTATTTTATCATCATCACCATCATCATTTTGGTGCTGGGGATTAAACCCAGACTTTATATGGTCTATCACTGAGCTATACTCCCAGCCCAGATAGTGATTTTAAAATATCTCTTTGAAACATCACTTTGAATTATTTTATACTCTCCCTTTTTAATATTACTCTCTCTTAAACGATTAAGTGATCTGGTCTATGTTTCCTAACCTTGTACCTGGCAGCCTGAAGTCATTATGTAAAATACCTAGCCTTGTGGAGAGATCACTGGAGAAAGATGTGGAGGGGGGGAGCAGGGGACCAAAGGAGCTGGATCTAGTCTAAACCCCAGTTGTCCAAGTTCTCCATTTCCAGACACCAGACATTGAATGAAGGACTGTGATAATCCAACCTTAGCCACCATCTAACTGCCAAGATGAAAAAGACACTAAGCAAGTACTAAGGCCAAGTCGATCTTCATATTCAAGAGCAAAATCATTGATTGTTGTCATTTTAAGTCTGTTTTAAGTTGGACTGTTAAGAGATTACCAGAAAAGATGCTACTATTTTAGACATTAGTCTTCAAAGAATACCACGTTCTATAGTCTGCTAATGTTCTATTATTGTGTTTTTCTCTGAGTTTCAGAAAGATTTCAGGATTTGAAATGATAAAATGTCTTTGAGCCTGTTTTGAAATCCAGCCAAAGTTTTAGTGCCTGTTTCTGGACTGAGATCCCAGGAATGCTGCCAGAATGTGGACACGGGGGAATCCCTTGCATCCGCTTGACTGTGGTATTCCTTCTTTCTTTTTTCAATTCAATGTGCTTCATGTCACAGAAGCTCAGCTCACGATAACAGCCATATATCACACACCCTAGTGTGCCTGGGCATAGTCCCAAACTCACCTACTATACATGGTCTTAGGTGAAAAATAGGCCATCTTCAACCCCTACGCATTTTTCTTTCCCATATCCTAGTATGGTCCCTGAGGGCAGGGTGCTGGTCCAACAGACTTATTACAGCACCCTGTGAATCATTCTCAGTGACAAAACCCTCTCGTCTCACTTTTCCACTCTACTCCTCAGTCTACTTCCTACAAAAGGCAGAGACAGAGCCACCAGAAGAGCAGAGAAGCTGAGACCAGCTCAGAAACCTGCAACTCTCACACTGAAGCTGGTGCTCCCACCCTCCACCATGCAGATATCTGCAGTCCTTCTTTGCCTGCTGCTCACAGCACCCACCCTCAGCACCCTCCTGCTGGCTCAGGAGGGTGCCTCCTCCATATCACCCATCTCTGGGTTACTGCAGAGCATCACAGCACAAGGGAGTACCCTCAGCTCCCCTTACCGGCTGCTCTTCCAACCTGAGGCAGCTCAGAGAACAAGGAGGCAACCAAATCACAGTTGCTCTTGGGCACTGCTTGAACTAGAATTCCAGCTGTGGACTCTGAATCCAGCTCCATGCAGGTCTCCAGCCCTGGAAATATGCCCTCATGCAGTTACTGCCCCAGCTGCTTTCAGCACTGTGCTTGAGAGACTCTGTTTGCAGGGTATTTCCAAATACAGGGAGGAAGGAAAGGACCCTAAATCTGGTCTGTACCTCATTCGACCCAGCTTCCACTCTCACAACCAGGCATGGATTTCTAGGGCCCTAATAAAGCACCTGTAGCAAGAGTCCAATTATTCCCAAAGAATTAGATTATTATATCAGGTCTTCTTATCAACACAGAGAGTTGTCATCAATACTTCTTGCCCCTGTCATATGGGGATGATGGCTTCTTATTTTACAGCCTGTAAAAGTGAAAGTTGAAGGATCACCCTCAAGGGCAGAGATATTGAACTTGAGGCGGATAGCGTCTCTTTGCACCTTTTCCTACATCTCTCCTTATCATAAGTGGAAATACCCAGAACCCAATATAAAGAACATTTTCTTGTTTGATTCCTAATGGGATTAATATCTCCATCTGCTGCTATAAAAGGAGCCAAAGGGTCCATGTACAGAAACTGGAGGGCTACACAAGGATCACCAGCAGCCACTGCCCCTGGCGAGCTGTGATATGAGTGTACCATGCCTATCCACCTTCAACCTCCAGTCCTGAGTTCTCCCCTGGGGGAATATAGTGCTATTCTCAAGTTGAACTGAAGCCAAACACTCAGATGCCTAGACCAACTCTAGTTCAATCTCAGAAATTTTCTAGTTTAGAACTCGTAACTGGATAAGAAGCTGGGACTGGGAATTCATTTCTTTTGTGGGAATCAGTTTTCCCACTGGAACCAGAGAGTCTCATCTGGGGCAGTAATAGGAGCTGCTTTCCTTGAGGCTCTTCCTTTGCTTGCTTTCCTCCTCCTGCATCTCTGGGGCAGTGTCATCACCCTGGGCTAAGGGCGACGCAGGTCAACTCTTCCACAGTGAGTCCTCAAGGCTCCATCTGACTGGACTCTCTCTCTTCTCCACAGCTTCAAGACCAAATTCAACAGGGAAATCTGTGCTGACCCCAAGTGGGAGTGGGTACAGGATTCCGTGAAGTACTTAGACAACAAATCCCAAGTTCTAAACCTTAAATACTCACACCTGAACTGAAACCAAGCCCACACTTGAGAAGCAAGCTATCTTATGTTCCCTGTCCTTTGTGAGACTTAATCAGTTTATTATAATTCCAAGGAAGATGAGTTATGTGTAATAATGTGAATTATCCTTTCCTTAACTACTGATTTTTAAAGTTATTGATATTTTCATTTAATCTGCTATGAAATCTGGAATGATTTGGTTGTAAAACTTGATGCCTTAAGGTACTTTAGTGCTATAAAAACTGTGAGCTGCTCCTCCTTGTCTACCTTGCTGCAATATTATAAAGGATTTTGCAAGAACCAGGGCAAAGGCTGCTTAAAATACATTTTAGGAAGGAAGCATAATGTTATTATACAATGGGCTATTTTATATGTATGACATCTGTATTGCAGTAAAAAATATTTTTATATAAGCCTGACTTTAACGGTGTTTAAAGGGGTAACATAAAGCTGGAAGGGCTGACAGGTGGCCAGGAGGAGGGCATGGCTACAGAAGGTGGGGTTCATGTTGTGGAGGGACAAGTATATGATAAAAACTGGGCCTTCCCCAGCCTGGCTTTCCTGCATGTCTAGAAGAGTCAGGCAGGCTGGGTCCAGGTTGTACAGACCCAGAGTTCAAAATCTGACATGTGACATTGCCTTTAGTCATTTGTTCAGTTGTGTTTGTTCCCTCCCAAAGTTTTTTCTTTTCTCACCATCACAAAAGTATCTTCCACCTTCTGTAGCATCAGCCTCCTGGATGGCTAGTTTCCCCCATCTACTTTAGTCATCCACTTCAGAATATTGCAAACATTATCTGAACTGAGAAATGAGATAGAAGACAAACAGATGACCTGTTCCACATCTGGGAACAATGTAGTCTCTTTTTAGAAGTTTTCATTTCTTCAGGTTAGGGAAAAGTAGGAAAGGTAAGGAGCCTATACTCAACACAATATTGACAAATCTTTGATATCTTCAAATCAAACTTCTTGGAGACAAGATTTCCATCCAAGCCCCAAGTAGAACACTCAAGGGGTCAGGATGTATCAGATACCTGAGTACAAGCAATTTATTGATAATCATTTCATTGTATCACAGTGCTCAGTCCAGGTCCAATAGCAATTTCTACTTCTTCTTTGACCTTCCAGTTCCTATCTCCAAACACCAATAGGCAGTAGAATGTCAAATCCTAGAAGAGAATAACCAGGAGGCACATTAGGAGTAAGAGGAGGAATAAATGGACACTATACCTTAATGATACACAGCAAGCTCTATGGTATGAACAAATACTAAGGAACATATCAGACAGAAGGATGGGCAAGGACAGAAGAACTCCTTGTGCCTAGGATCAAAATAATCTGCTCAAAATACCTTTGTAAAACCTCAGCTCTTCATCTCCAAGGAATTCTAAACTCATTTGTCTTCATGTGTGAGGTCTTACACTGAAAGTGATTCCTTCTACATGGCAGGCTAGAATTAGAGAAGAAATTCACTGCAGCTTCTGCCATACTTTGAATTGATATAAGCAGAAGCCATCTGGGGGAGAGGTGTATTATTTAAGGTTGGGCTACTCTGGGAATCAAAATCTCAGAACAACTACACTTCAGGATCTTTGGGGTCACCCTCCGACTGCTTGGGAGACAACCACAAGAGACAGTCATGGAGAAGGGACGGGTTAGTGCAGGCCCCCTAAGAAGTTTAAGCAGTAATGGGTTCAGGTTGTAAAGGACACAGCTGTCCCACCCTGTATGGAGAGAAGCCAGTCCAGTCACATGCGGTTTTCTGAGGGGGCTGAGTCTGAGTGTGTTGACATTAAATCCAACAGACCGCTTAGCACTCTTCACGCCTACTTCCTGCACAGAGCTCAGAGGTCTGTTTGGATTTTCCCCTGTATCAACACAGTCAGGGATATGGCATGGCTTGGCCAGTTGCCACAGCCTGAGGTGCAGGAACAGAGTGCCCTCTAGAGTAAGGGAAGAAACTTATTTTCCCATAGGGCATAAAGCAAGAAAGAGCAATGACGTGGGGTGCGCAGAAAAGCATAAACACCCGAACCACAGAGTTAATAGAGCTCAAAGGCAGACATCACACCACTGATTGACTTCACCTGTGGAGGACCACCTAGGCGACTCTCCTTGAAGGAAGAGCAATTGTCTCCATTTTGGCTGAACCTGGCCCTATTTCCATGTATTGATATGTACAGAGCTGGCTAGAACTTTTCCTTAGCCCTTCAGCTGGCTTTAAGTAATGCAAATCTGTCCAGCCCAGGTGCTGATGTGTAGCCTTTGAAGCAAAGACACAGGGTAGAGTTTCCCTCCCCCCTGTACCTCCCACACAAACTTGTGAGCCCAGGTGGGATGGAGAGCTATGCTCCATGCTGTCGGCTGGGATTGTGCCTCAAGATGAGAGGCTATGACTTCACAAGGTGTAAAAGATTACATATTAGAGCTGAAGTACTGACTGCAACATATTACAAACTACCTCAGTTGTGTTATGCAGATTACTCTTTCTGTGTATCCTTCTCTCTGCATTTGCAGAGGTGATTTCAGGCCTCCTCGCTAGCCCAGCTCATGGCACTCACCTACATCCTGTGATTCTCACAGTCACTCATCCTCAAACCACTCCTTTCTTCACAAATTAATAAAACCCAGGTCGAGGTCTTTGCTCCAATTAGCCATCATTGTGGTTGGATTTAGGACCCTTTGTCTCCCCATAAGTACAAATATGTCTTAGTGTCTTTATTCTTGCCATGGATTGCACTGCAAGTGATAGATTGGAATTAACTCACTAGAGTTTCAATAACTTTTCCGTAGGATTACAAATATAAACTTGCTGGACCACAATAAGAGCTGGGAAATGCTCTCTATGTTTGGTGCTCCACATGGCTGAAACACATGACTTTCTTGGCACAATGACAACTATCCAGAATCAGGTGTTGGCAATCCACTGGACCTTGCACGACCAATTAAAAGGTAAGCAGAGCATTTTACTAATTATAGTGCTCAGACACAAATAGCAAGTATGCATCTGTTTGTCAAGGATAACAATGGGGCAAGCGCATTCTTTATCTGCAGAAAAGAAAGAATTTAGTCTATTGACTATGAAGCTGTTAAATGACACAGACATTAATGTGCTATCTAAGCAAGTTTTTAGATTACTCCATCAGGTAGGTACATTCTATCCTTCCTTTCCCAAAGCCCGCACACTGAGAGTTTGGGATAAAATAGGTGAGAGCCTTTGTAAAGCTAAAACTTAGAATAAAAAGTCCATCCACAAACTGTAGCCACAAGGTACCTAGTGAAGGCAGCTCTACTGCCTTGGCAACATAACTTGGAAAAACAAGCAGACCAGTCACAGATTATCATCACTAAACTCTCAAACTGTGATGCCAAAATGCCTACAAATAGGTAACTGAAAGAAAAAAGGACCCTGATGTAACCATAACAAAAGAATCAGATCACCAGGATAACTTGCCTCTTAATGACCTGCCGGAAAAAAATGAAGTTTTTTAAAAAGTACAGATGGTCAAATGAATTCACTTTTGCAGATATTCATAAAGAAACTTGAAACTTAGCTAATTTATTCATATACTCAGCCTCATTCTCCACACCCAGTTCAAAAGATCACTTCCAGTGGTGTGTTTCCCACAACCCTTTCCTCCTCTATACCAGAGTCAGCTCTGTAACAATTCCATCCTTCCCTGCCCACAAAAAAGACAAAGTACAGCCATATGAACACAGGTTTTAACTTTTTGCTCTTGAAAGAATTGAGGCCGAGCATACTAAACAATGGAGCCCAAGCTCCTTATAGTGTTGGTTGTTTAGATAACGTAATTCAAGGTTTTCAAGTGGTGCCAGGTGATGTGACCCATCTTGCTCGCATGTGTCTGTCTCCAGCACAATTCCTACATTTTGAATCACAATTACAAATACTCACATTGGAACACACACAGAGTAATCAAGATAGCGAGGATGACAGTCTTAAAGCTATTAAGCATGAAATGTTATCTGAAACAGGCTGATATGCAGACTTAAACATTCATGCCTGGGCCCTACCCCTTCTTTTCACACAGTCTAAAGAGCTTCTGTGCTGCACTGTATGTGAATTTCTGTCCCACAAGAAAGCACACCTAACAAATACTTTACTCAGACACTTTAGGGTCCTACAGAAACTTATACCCAATTTGTAGGAAGATTGCAAGAAACCATAAATAAGCAGGTTTCTCACAACAATGCAGTTAAAAATGCTCATTCATCAATTAGCATATGAGAATGCCAGTGATGAGTGTAAAGGAGTCTTAGCCTGGTCACTTCATACGAAAGATTTACATTCATGCATGCCATAATATTGGAGCTACTGCTCATGCTTCTGCGCTCATAGCAAAGGCTATATCCCAACACCTTGCCAATAAGTTTGATATGATTAAAGGTGTTAATTGTGCCAAGCAAGGACACACTCTCCAGCCTGCCCAGAGCCTATAAAGGCACCAGCCCTCTCAGCGAATTTACCCCCTAATCTGTGTCTGTGTTGCATGAAAGGTTTACATTTGAAAAAATATTGTAAATCTAAATTTCATAAAAATGGCACACTCTTGCAGAGAAACAAACCATATGCCCAACTCAAGGGCTCTAATGGTGAAAGACTAGTCAGTCAGTATTCCCATGATTTGGACCCAGTTAAGCCAGTTATATCCAGTCTAAATTAGACTAACAACAATCCCTCTGCCAGGATGGATGCATGGCAAAATCTTGCTTCCCTTGTTTCCCTGGTCCAGCAGACCAATTAGAGGGCAGAATTAGATTTACCAGTAGCTTCTCACATTCATTTGGTGGGGAGAGAAAAGCCAAATTTTATTTCCTCTGAAATTTCCACTCCTGCCCTTAAACCCGTGCATGAACCTGATAGAGCCCTTAAGCAAGCCCTTAGGCAAGGGATTTTTGGAGTATTTCAGTTCATAGACTTTCTTGTACCATTAAATCTTTTCCTGGATTGATGGAAAGGGGAGCTGATGCCACTGTAATAAACAGCCAATCATGGTCATCTGTTTGGCTGACTATATCCACCTCCACTGCATTGATAGGTTCCCCTCAGCCCGTTTCACCAAGTGCACTGCCACTCCATTATGTCAACCATGATGGACAGATAGGCACTGTAATACATTGTGCCCCTTTCTGTCAATCATGAGGTCTTATGAAAGAATAGGATACTCTCTTAGTTACTTCTACCCCTCAGAGGTGTGGGTCACCAGTTAGCAGGATGATGGCTAAGATGGGATATCAAGAAAGCAAAGGTTTGGGTAAAAACTTTCAGGTCTACATTCTTCCAATTGCACCTTTAATTAAACAAAATAGATCTAAAATTGGATTTATAATGAAGGCTATTGGTACCTCTCCCCAAGAAAAGTTAAGGGTATTATCAACATTGGTAGGAGAACAACTGCAATTGGGTTATCTCAAGCCTACTTTATTACAACTATTTTTTTTAAACTGCTAAGAGTTATATGAAGTAGAACTGCCCCATCCTTTATTTATCATATTAGATCTCATTCTAATCTCCCAGATCTTTTGACATTAGGTACTTATAGTACAAGTCCTCTTGTATATCTGGTTTCCATTTTTAATAAATTGAGACAGTCCCATACATTTTTCATCAAAATTCTAAATTTGTGCAAAAAGAATTTTAAATTACCAGAGCAGAAACTCTGACAGACAAATCCTGATGTCATGTCCTACCTGTCAGCTCATTCCTAGGCCTATTCCTCAACAGAGTTACAATCCCAGAGGTCTTAGAGCTAACCAGTTATGGCAAATGAATATTACCCATACATCCTCTTTTAACAAACTTAAATATATTCATGCCTCTATAGATACCTTCTCACATATGATCCATGCTACCTGTCATTAAGGTAAACAAAATCAATGTGTCATACAACATTGTGTATCAGCCTTTGCTAATGTAAGATGTCACAAACAATAAAACTTGGTATCAGTACTGCTTATATTAGTAAACACTTTCAGGGTTTTCTTGATAACTGGAATATAAAAAATGTTGCAAGCGTCCCCTAGAATCCCTAAGGTCAGACAATAATCAAACACACTCAATTTAAACTAAAAAATCAACTAGCTAAACAAGAGAAAGGGGGAACACAGGGTCAAAACTTTGCTACATATGTTTTAACTTTTCTGAATCCCACTTGGTGTGCCCTCCAAACAGATGTTTGGAATGGCCCAGCATTACTTTCAAATTGAGGCAGAGATATGCTTGTATAACCATAGAAAATTGAGGACATTATGACCATCAGCGCAGTTCTGTGGCCAGAATCCAACCTACCTGCACAACACGTCAAGCCCTCTGCCAATGGACCAGACAGTGCATTGTCCACCGTTGTGGGCAGGCCTGCAGCAGACTGTTTATGAGGCTTGCCACCTAGTTGACAGCCAGCATTTGGTTCAATCACCTGAAAATTTTTTCTTTGCAATGTTTGCTCTCCTAGCAGCTACAGTATGCATTCCTGCAGTTCAGAGAGAAGAGTATTAGGCCTACATACATAATCCACCCTTTTTGTTTGTTTGTTTTGTTTTGTTTTTCTCCGGTACCGGGAACCGAACTCACGACCTTGCGCTTGCCAGGCAGGCGCTTTGCCGCTGAGCTAAATCCCCAGCCCCAATCCACCCTTGTTTAGACCCCTTACATGGATGGACAGGTCTGCACAGATTTTCCGATCTACAGAGAATAATACTACATACACTATCCTGCCCAACCCACAAATTTTAATGCATTTATAAGAACAGACTAAGCTTAATGTTACTTCTCATTTTGTATATCCACCTTTGAGTGTAGCACATCTATAGAAAGATTCTAGCCCTTGCATGTTGGCTGTGGATCAGGCTTGGAAAATACAACGGTCTAAAGAACAATTGCCTTAAACCTTAAACTCTATTCCCTCAGATATTAACCTGGTAAGAGATCTTAAACCTAACATTCCTATTTGTATTCCAGAAGCTCAAGCGCTTCATTTTGAGGAAGGTGACTTGGGCCCGTGGCAGACTTGCAGGGATCCATACCATGGATGGGCTATACCCAAATTTCATTATTCTTTTGTAGATTGGTCCCCCAGAGGATTCCTTCCAGGAAAAGATTAAGATTGGCATGAGATTTTCTTTTCAGGCTCTCTTGGCATATCATGACCTCAGAGGCCTTGTCCAGTGTTATATGGTCAGGTAGAAGCCTCAATCCTCTCATCCCCACACTCATTCTCAATGACAAAACTGGGCCCATACAACATATTGTATGGAAACTAGCCCTACCTTTTCATGCTGGATGGCTGCAGACTGGGTATCTGCAGACTATAAATGGAGGAAAAATCATGGCAGTATTATGAGGTCATAGATACATAAAAGTAAACACAGGGATTTATGATCCTTATGTATTGTTAATAAGGAAGATAGAATGGCAACAAAATATGTTCTCATATACTAAGTGTTCTCTAACCCATTGCATAATACCTGAACATCTTTCTAATGACTTCACAGTAGTGATTATGGGAAAGATGTCCAGAGTTCGGTTTCTGGTTAATATAAGGAAGACTTGGTATCATTCACCTATTTCCCTCTTGGTAGAGACCGTAAAAGATTTAGCAATTGAACCAAGAGGATGCTTGGGCTGATTATAGTGGGGATAACCTCGCCCATGCTTTTGATAGCCAGCATAGATATTGTGTCTGTGGCATTATCTCATTCAGTACAAACTGCTCACTTTGTAGACAAGCACAAGAAAGGCTGATGACATCTGGAAAATTCAGCTAGAAATTGATACTATGTTGAAAACCCAACTGAATTTAGAAACCTCTGTCCTTTGGGTGGGAGATCAAATTGGAAGTTTACAATTGCAGCTAGGATTAAAGTGTCACTATAATATGACTCACTTTTGTGTTACCCCCTTACCATACAATAAATGTCTACATACTTGGAGAATGATCAAAAAACATATACAACGGGCAATCAATCAAAATATTGCTATGAATATAGATGCTCTAGAGAAGAGTACAGTCAATGTCATAATAGACAGCCACATTTGATATCCAAATTAACAATTGGGATAAAGTTTTTCTGATGTTATAGAACGACTGAATTCACTGGCATATCTCAAAGCTCACTTTTGGTTTTACATTGGTGTGCTCACTCTCTTGTTTATAATTCTTCTCATTAAAGTGTATTGTAGAGAATTCACAAACTGGTGAGAACTAGAGACTATACGGCCATGACTGATTCTGCTCCAGCTCTTTCAATGCAGAGGGGGAACTGTGGAGGACCACCTGGGTGACTCTCCCTCAAGGAGGAGCTATTGTCTCCATTTTGGCTGAATCCAGCCCTATTTCCACATATTGATGTGTACAGAACTGGCTAGTCCTTTTCCTTATCCCTTCAATTGGCTTTAAGCAATGCAAATAGGCCCAGCCAAGGTACTAAGTCTTTGAAGCAATGATGACAGGGCAGTGTCTCCCTGCCCTCCATAGCTTCCAAATAAAACATGTGTGAGCCCAGATGGGATGGAGAGCACTGCTCTATGCTGTCGGCTGCGATTGCTCCTTAAGATAAGAGGGTATGACTTCCCAGGGCATAAAAGATTACACATCAGAGCTAAAGCACTGACCCTAAAACATTACATACTACCTCAGTTGTGTCATGCAGATTACTCTTTCTGCATATCCTTCTCCTGCATATTGGAGAGGTTATTTCAGGCTTCCTACCTAGCCCAGCTTATGGCATTCACCTACTCCTCACCATTTCCACAGTCACTCATCCTCAAACCACTCCTCTCTTCATGAATTAATAAAACCCAGGTTTGACCCTGAGTCAAGGCCTTTGTTCCAGTTAGCCATCATCATAGCTGGACTTAGGACCCCTTGGCTCCCCATAAGTACAAATATGCTTTAATGTCTTTATATTCTCACCATGGGTTGCACTGGGAGTGATAGACTGGAATTAACTCACTAGCATTACAATAACTTTTCCATGGGATTATAAATATAAACTTCCTGGACTGGGATGAAGACTGGGAAGGGCTCCTTATATTCACCCAGCTAGACGCATATGACAAGACTCAGCATTCACACAGCAAAAAAAGTGACCATAAGAACAAAATAAACTCTGTTTGTGATTCGCTATCCCCCACACTTATCTAGTGGATTTCAATACCACAGGACCTGAAAGAAACCACTCACCCAAACAAACAGAAGTATTATTTTGGAAGTATTTCTCTTTGTTTGTTTGGTCTTTATTTTTTCCTTATTTTTTGTTTTGTTTTTATACTTTTATTTTTCATATTTGTCTTTTTCTGTTACTTTTATCTAATTCTATTACCTTCCTTTTATTGTTTAATCAGATATTTTATGTCACTTTTATCTCTTTTTCTTAAGTTTTGCTTCTTTCACTTCTTCCTTTCTTTTATTAATTTTAGTTACTTAATTAACCTTATTCTCGATAAAAGCAGCTACCACTGCAAGGCGCTGCACTGTGACAGTCTTGTCCTAGGCAAGGTCTTTGCTGTGCCCAAAATATATAGTGACTTGCGAGCCCCCCCCCACGCCTTGCGCCCAGGCAGC